>NW_027479356.1:0-144642 GCF_051014685.1 Ptiloglossa arizonensis
CGTTTTACGTTATAAGTTATACGTTATACGTTATACGTTATACGTTGTACGTTATACGTTAAACGTTAGACGTTATATGTTATACGTTATACGTTCTACGTTATACGTTGTACGTTATACGTTGTACCTTATACGTTATACGTTATACGTTATACGATATACGTTATACGTTATACGTTATACGTTATATGTTTTACGTTATACCATATACGTTACACGTTATACGTTATACGTTGTACGTTGTACGTTATACGTTATACGTTATACGTTATACGTTATTCGTTATACGTTATACGTTATACGTTATACGTTATGCGTTATACGTTATACGTTATACGTTATTCGTTAAACGTTATACGTTATACGTTATACGTTATACGTTATACGTTATACGTTATACGTTATACGTTATACGTTATACGTTATACGTTATACGTTATACGTTATACGTTATACGTTATACGTTATACGTTATACGTTATACGTTATACGTTATACGTTATACGTTATACGTTATACGTTATACGTTATACGTTATACGTTATACGTTATACGTTATACGTTACTCGTTATACGTAATATGTAATACGTTTTACGTTATAAGTTATACGTTATACGTTATACGTTATACGTTATACGTTATACGTTATACGTTATACGTTATACGTTATACGTTATACGGTATACGTTATGCGTTATACATTATACGTTATACGTTATACGTTATACGTTATACGTTATACGTTATACGTTTGACATTATACGTTATACGGTATACGTTATACGTTATGCGTTATACGTTATACGTTATACGTTATACGTTATACGTTTGACGTTATACGTTATACGGTATACGTTATGCGTGTTATACGTTATACGGTATACGTTATGCGTATACGCTATACGTTATGCGTTATAGGATATACGTTATGCGTTATAGGATATACGTTATACGGTTTAGTACGTTATACGTTATCGTTATACGTTATACGTTATACGTTATACTACGTTATACGTTATACGTTATACGTACGTTATACGTTATACGTTATACGTTATACGTTATACGTTTATATACGTTATCGTATCGTTATACGTCGTTTAACGTTATACGTTTCTACGTTATACGTTATACGTTATACGTTACTCGTTATACGTAATATGTAATACGTTTTACGTTAGTAAGTTATAC
Organism: Ptiloglossa arizonensis; assembly: GCF_051014685.1. Taxonomy (NCBI): domain Eukaryota; kingdom Metazoa; phylum Arthropoda; class Insecta; order Hymenoptera; family Colletidae; genus Ptiloglossa; species Ptiloglossa arizonensis. The sequence continues at coordinate 1,193 of NW_027479356.1, forward strand.
GTTATACGTTATACGTTATACGTTTATCGTTATACGTTATACGTTATACGTTATACGTTATACGTTATACGTTATACGTTATACGTTATACGTATAAGTTATACGTTATACGTATACGTTATACGTTATACGTTATTACGTTATACGTTATACGTTATACGTTATACGTTATACGTTATACGTTATACGTTATACGTTATACGTTACTCGTTATAACGTAATATGTAATACGTTTTACGTTATAAGTTATACGTATACGTTATACGTTATACGTTGTACGTTATACGTTAAACGTTAGACGTTATATGTTATACGTTATACGTTCTACGTTATACGTTGTACGTTATACGTCTGTACCTTATACGTTATACGTTATACGTTATACGATATACGTTATACGTTATACGTTATACGTTATATGTTTTACGTTATACCATATACGTTACACGTTATACGTTATACGTTGTACGTTGTACGTTATACGTTATACGTTATACGTTATACGTTATTCGTTATACGTTATACGTTATACGTTATACGTTATGCGTTATACGTTATACGTTATACGTTATTCGTTAAACGTTATACGTTATACGTTATACGTTATACGTTATACGTTATACGTTATACGTTATACGTTATACGTTATACGTTAACGTTATACGTTATACGTTATACGTTATACGATATACGTTATACGTTATACGTTGTACGTTATACGTTATACGTTATACGTTATACGTTATACGTTATACGTTATACGTTATACGTTATACGTTATACGTTATACGTTATACGTTATACGTTATACGTTATACGTCATACGTTATACGTTATACGTTATACGTTATACGTTATGCGTTATACGTTATACGTTAAACGTTATACGTTATACGTTATACGTTATACGATATACGTTATACGTTATACGTTGTACGTTATACGTTATACGTTATACGTTATACGTTATACGTTATACGTTATACGTTATACGTTATAAGTTATACGTTATACGTTATACGTTATAGGTCATACCTTATACGTGATACGTCATACGTTATACGTTATACGTTATACGTTATTCGTTATACGTTGTACGTTATACGTTATACGTTATACGTTATACGTTATACGTTATACGTTATACGTTATACGTTATACGTTATACGTTCTACGTTATACGTTGTACGTTATACGTTGTACCTTATACGTTATACGTTATACGTTATACGATATACGTTATACGTTATACGTTATACGTTATATGTTTTACGTTATACCATATACGTTATACGTTATACATTATACGTTATACGTTATACGTTATACGTTATACGTTATTCGTTATACGTTATACGTTATACGTTATACGTTATACGATATACGTTATACGTTACTCGTTATACGTAATATGAAATACGTTTCACGTTATAAGTTGTACGTTATACGTTATACGTTATACGATATACGCTATACGTTATACGTTATACGTTATACGGTATACGTTATGCGTTATACGTTATACGTTACACGGTATACGTTATACGTTATACGTTATACGTTTTACGTCATACGTTATAAGTTACACGTTATACATTATAAGTTACACGTTATACATTATACGTTATACGTTATACGTTATACGTTATACGTTATACGTTATACGTTATACGTTATACGTTATACGTTATACGTTATACGTTATACGTTATACGTTATAAGTTATACGTTATACGTTATACGTTATACGTTATACGTTATACGTTATACGTTATACGTTATACGTTATACGTTATACGTTATACGTTATACGTTATACGTTATACGTTACTCGTTATACGTAATATGTAATACGTTTTACGTTATAAGTTATACGTTATACGTTATACGTTATACGTTGTACGTTATACGTTAAACGTTAGACGTTATATGTTATACGTTATACGTTCTACGTTATACGTTGTACGTTATACGTTGTACCTTATACGTTATACGTTATACGTTATACGATATACGTTATACGTTATACGTTATACGTTATATGTTTTACGTTATACCATATACGTTACACGTTATACGTTATACGTTGTACGTTGTACGTTATACGTTATACGTTATACGTTATACGTTATTCGTTATACGTTATACGTTATACGTTATACGTTATGCGTTATACGTTATACGTTATACGTTATTCGTTAAACGTTATACGTTATACGTTATACGTTATACGTTATACGTTATACGTTATACGTTATACGTTATACGTTATACGTTATACGTTATACGTTATACGTTATACGTTATACGTTATACGTTATACGTTATACGTTATACGTTATACGTTATACGTTATACGTTATACGTTATACGTTATACGTTATACGTTATACGTTATACGTTATACGTTATACGTTACTCGTTATACGTAATATGTAATACGTCTTACGTTATAAGTTATACGTTATACGTTATACGTTATACGTTATACGTTATACGTTATACGTTATACGTTATACGTTATACGTTATACGGTATACGTTATGCGTTATACATTATACGTTATACGTTATACGTTATACGTTATACGTTATACGTTATACGTTTGACATTATACGTTATACGGTATACGTTATACGTTATGCGTTATACGTTATACGTTATACGTTATACGTTATACGTTTGACGTTATACGTTATACGGTATACGTTATGCGTTATACGCTATACGTTATGCGTTATAGGATATACGTTATGCGTTATAGGATATACGTTATACGTGATACGTTGTACGTTATACGTTATACGTTATACGTTATACGTTATACGTTATACGTTATACGTTATACGTTATACGTTATACGTTATACGTTATACGTTATACGTTGTACGTTATACGTTATACGTTATACGTTATACGTTACTCGTTATACGTTATACGTTATACGTTATACGTTATACGTTATACGTTATACGTTATACGTTATACGTTACTCGTTATACGTAATATGTAATACGTTTTACGTTATAAATTATACGTTATACGTTATACGTTATACGTTATACGTTATACGTTATACGTTATACGTTATACGTTATACGTTATACGTTATACGTTATACGTTATACGGTATACGTTATGCGTTATACGTTATACGTTATACGTTATACGTTATACGTTATACGTTTTACGTTTTACGTTATACGTTATACGTTATACGATATACGTTATACGTTATACGTTATACGTTATACGTTATACGTTATACGTTATACGTTATACGTTATACGTTATACGTTATACGTTATACGTTAAACGTTATACGTTATACGTTATACGTTATACGTTATACGTTATACGTTATACGTTATACGTTATACGTTATACGTTATACGTTATACGTTATACGTTATACGTTATACGTTATACGTTATACGTTATACGTTATACGTTATACGTTATACGTTATACGTTATACGTTATACGTTATACGTTATACGTTATACGTTATACGTTATACGTTATACGTTATACGTTATACGTTATACGTTATACGTTATACGTTATACGTTATACGTTATACGTTATACGTTATACGTTATACGTTATACGTTATACGTTATACGTTATACGTTATACGTTATACGGTATACGTTATACGTTATACGTTACTCGTTATACGTAATATGTAATACGTTTTACGTTATAAGTTGTACGTTATACGTTATACGTTATACGTTATACGTTATACGTTATACGTTATACGTTATCCGTTATGCGTTATACGTTATACGTTATACGGTATACGTTATGCGTTATACGTTATACGTTATACGCTATACGTTATACGTTATACGTTTTACGTTATACGTTATACGTTATACGATATACGTTATACGTTATACGTTATGCGTTATAGGATATACGTTATACGTTATACGTTTTACGTTATACGTTATACGTTATACGTTATACGTTATACGTTATACGTTATACGTTATACGTTGTACGTTATACGTTATACGTTATACGTTATACGTTACTCGTTATACGTTATACGTTATACGTTATACGTTATACGTTATACGTTATACGTTATACGTTATACGTTATACGTTACTCGTTATACGTAATATGTAATACGTTTTACGTTATAAGTAATACGTTATACGTTATACGTTATACGTTATACGTTATACGTTATACGTTATACGTTATACGTTATACGTTATACGTTATACGTTATGCGTTATACGTTATACGTTATACGGTATACGTTATGCGTTATACGTTATACGTTATACGCTATACGTTATACGTTATACGTTTTACGTTATACGTTATACGTTATACGATATACGTTATACGTTATACGTTATGCGTTATAGGATATACGTTATACGTTATACGTTATACGTTATACGTTATACGTTATACGTTATACGTTATACGTTATACGTTATACGTTATACGTTGTACGTTATACGTTATACGTTATACGTTATACGTTACTCGTTATACGTTATACGTTATACGTTATACGTTATACGTTATACGTTATACGTTATACGTTATACGTTATACGTTACTCGTTATACGTAATATGTAATACGTTTTACGTTATAAGTTATACGTTATACGTTATACGTTATACGTTATACGTTATACGTTATACGTTATACGTTATACGTTATACGTTATACGTTATACGTTATACGTTATACGGTATACGTTATGCGTTATACGTTTTACGTTATACGTTATACGTTATACGTTATACGTTTTACGTTTTACGTTATACGTTATACGTTATACGATATACGTTATACGTTATACGTTATGCGTTATAGGATATACGTTATACGTTATACGTTATACGTTATACGTTATACGTTACTCGTTATACGTAATATGTAATACGTTTTACGTTATAAGTTATACGTTATACGTTATACGTTATACGTTATACGTTATACGTTATATGTTATACGTTATACGTTATACGTTATACGTTATACGTTATACGTTATACGTTATACGTTGTACGTTATACGTTATACGTTATACGTTATACGTTACTCGTTATACGTTATACGTTATACGTTATACGTTATACGTTATACGTTATACGTTATACGTTATACGTTACTCGTTATACGTAATATGTAATACGTTTTACGTTATAAGTTATACGTTATACGTTATACGTTATACGTTATACGTTATACGTTATACGTTATACGTTATACGTTATACGTTATACGTTATACGTTATACGTTATACGGTATACGTTATGCGTTATACGTTATACGTTATACGTTATACGTTATACGTTATACGTTTTACGTTTTACGTTATACGTTATACGTTGTACGTTATGCGTTAAACATTATACGTTATACGATATACGTTATACGTTATACGTTATGCGTTATAGCATATACCTTATTCGTTATACGTTATACGTTATACGTTATACGTTATACGTTATACGTTATACGTTATACGTTATACGTTATACGTTATACGTTATACGTTATACGTTATACGTTGTACGTTATACGTTATACGTTATACGTTATACGTTACTCGTTATACGTTATACGTTATACGTTATACGTTATACGTTATACGTTATACGTTATACGTTATACGTTATACGTTACTCGTTATACGTAATATGTAATACGTTTTACGTTATAAGTTATACGTTATACGCTATACGGTATACGTTATGCGTTATTCGCTATACGTTATGCGTTATAGGATATACGTTATGCATTATAGGATATACGTTATACGTGATACGTTGTACGTTATACGTTATACGTTATACGTTATACGTTATACGTTATACGTTATACGTTATACGTTATACGTTGTACGTTATGCGTTAAACATTATACGTTATACGATATACGTTATACGTTATACGTTATGCGTTATAGCATATACCTTATTCGTTATACGTTATACGTTATACGTTATACGTTATACGTTATACGTTATACGTTATACGTTATACGTTATACGTTATACGTTATACGTTATACGTTATACGTTATACGTTATACGTTATACGTTATACGTTATACGTTATACGTTATACGTTATACGTTATACGTTATACGTTATACGTTATACGTTATACGTTATACGTTATACGTTATACGTTATACGTTATACGTTATACGTTATACGTTAAACGTTATACGTTATACGTTATACGTTATACGTTATACGTTATACGTTATACGTTATACGTTATACGTTATACGTTATACGTTATACGTTAAACGTTATACGTTATACGTTATACGTTATACGATATACGTTATACGTTAAACGTTGTACGTTATAGGTTATACGTTATACGGTATACGTTATACGTTATACGTTACTCGTTATACGTAATATGTAATACGTTTTACGTTATAAGTTATACGTTATACGTTATACGTTATACGTTATACGTTATACGTTATACGTTATACGTTATACGTTATACGTTATACGTTATACGTTATACGTTATACGTTATACGGTATACGTTATGCGTTATACGTTATACGTTATACGTTATACGTTATACGTTATACGTTTTACGTTTTACGTTATACGTTATACGTTATACGTTATACGTTATACGTTATACGTTATACGTTATACGTTATACGTTATACGTTATACGTTATACGTTATACGTTATACGTTATACGTTATACGTTATACATTATACGTTATACGTTATACGTTATACGTTATACGTTATACGTTATACGTTATACGTTATACGTTATACGTTATACGTTATACGTTATACGTTATACGTTATACGTTTGACGTTATACGCTATACGGTATACGTTATGCGTTATTCGCTATACGTTATGCGTTATAGGATATACGTTATGCATTATAGGATATACGTTATACGTGATACGTTGTACGTTATACGTTATACGTTATACGTTATACGTTATACGTTATACGTTATACGTTATACGTTATACGTTATACGTTGTACGTTATGCGTTAAACATTATACGTTATACGATATACATTATACGTTATACGTTATGCGTTATAGCATATACCTTATTCGTTATACGTTATACGTTATACGTTATACGTTATACGTTATACGTTATACGTTATACGTTATACGTGATACGTTGTACGTTATACGTTATACGTTATACGTTATACGTTATACGTTATACGTTATACGTTATACGTTATACGTTATACGTTATACGTTATACGTTATACGTTATACGTTATACGTTATACGTTATACGTTATACGTTATACGTTATACATAATACGTTATACGTTATACGTTATACGTTATACGTTATACGTTTGACGTTATACGCTATACGGTATACGTTATGCGTTATTCGCTATACGTTATGCGTTATAGGATATACGTTATGCATTATAGGATATACGTTATACGTGATACGTTGTACGTTATACGTTATACGTTATACGTTATACGTTATACGTTATACGTTATACGGTATACGTTATGCGTTATACGTTATACGTTATACGTTATACGTTATACGTTATACGTTTTACGTTTTACGTTATACGTTATACGTTATACGTTATACGTTATACGTTATACGTTATACGTTATACGTTATACGTTATACGTTATACGTTATACGTTATACGTTATACGTTATACGTTATACGTTATACGTTATACGTTATACGTTATACGTTATACGTTATACGTTATACGTTATACGTTATACGTTATACGTTATACGTTATACGTTATACGTTATACGTTATACGTTATACGTTTGACGTTATACGCTATACGGTATACGTTATGCGTTATTCGCTATACGTTATGCGTTATAGGATATACGTTATGCATTATAGGATATACGTTATACGTGATACGTTGTACGTCATACGTTATACGTTAGACGTTATACGTTATACGTTATACGTTATACGTTATACGTTATACGTTATACGTTGTACGTTATGCGTTAAACATTATACGTTATACGATATACGTTATACGTTATACGTTATGCGTTATAGCATATACCTTATTCGTTATACGTTATACGTTATACGTTATACGTTATACGTTATACGTTATACGTTATACGTTATACGTTGTACGTTATACGTTATACGTTATACGTTATACGTTATACGTTATACGTTATACGTTATACGTTATACGTTATACGTTATACGTTATACGTTATACGTTATACGTTATACGTTATACGTTATACGTTATACGTTATACGTTTGACGTTATACGCTATACGGTATACGTTATGCGTTATTCGCTATACGTTATGCGTTATAGGATATACGTTATGCATTATAGGATATACGTTATACGTGATACGTTGTACGTTATACGTTATACGTTATACGTTATACGTTATACGTTATACGTTATACGTTATACGTTATACGTTGTACGTTATGCGTTAAACATTATACGTTATACGATATACGTTATACGTTATACGTTATGCGTTATAGCATATACCTTATTCGTTATACGTTATACGTTATACGTTATACGTTATACGTTATACGTTATACGTTTTACGTTATACGTTATACGTTATACGATATACGTTATACGTTATACGTTATGCGTTATAGGATATACGTTATACGTTATACGTTATACGTTATACGTTATACGTTATACGTTATACGTTATACGTTATACGTTATACGTTATACGTTATACGTTGTACGTTATACGTTATACGTTATACGTTATACGTTACTCGTTATACGTTATACGTTATACGTTATACGTTATACGTTATACGATATACGTTATACGTTATACGTTACTCGTTATACGTAATATGTAATACGTTTTACGTTATAAGTTATACGTTATACGTTATACGTTATACGTTATACGTTATACGTTATACGTTATACGTTATACGTTATACGTTATACGTTATACGTTATACGGTATACGTTATGCGTTATACGTTATACGTTATACGTTATACGTTATACGTTATACGTTTTACGTTTTACGTTATACGTTATACGTTATACGATATACGTTATACGTTATACGTTATACGTTATACGTTATACGTTATACGTTATACGTTATACGTTATACGTTATACGTTATACGTTAAACGTTATACGTTATACGTTATACGTTATACGTTATACGTTATACGTTAAATGTTATACGTTATACGTTATACGTTATACGTTATACGTTATACGTTATACGTTATACGTTATACGTTATACGTTATACGTTATACGTTATACGTTATACGTTATACGTTATACGTTATACGTTATACGTTATACGTTATACGTTATACGTTATACGTTATACGTTATACATAATACGTTATACGTTATACGTTATACGTTATACGTTATACGTTTGACGTTATACGCTATACGGTATACGTTATGCGTTATTCGCTATACGTTATGCGTTATAGGATATACGTTATGCATTATAGGATATACGTTATACGTGATACGTTGTACGTTATACGTTATACGTTATACGTTATACGTTATACGTTATACGTTATACGGTATACGTTATGCGTTATACGTTATACGTTATACGTTATACGTTATACGTTATACGTTTTACGTTTTACGTTATACGTTATACGTTATACGTTATACGTTATACGTTATACGTTATACGTTATACGTTATACGTTATACGTTATACGTTATACGTTATACGTTATACGTTATACGTTATACGTTATACGTTATACGTTATACGTTATACGTTATACGTTATACGTTATACGTTATACGTTATACGTTATACGTTATACGTTATACGTTATACGTTATACGTTATACGTTATACGTTTGACGTTATACGCTATACGGTATACGTTATGCGTTATTCGCTATACGTTATGCGTTATAGGATATACGTTATGCATTATAGGATATACGTTATACGTGATACGTTGTACGTCATACGTTATACGTTAGACGTTATACGTTATACGTTATACGTTATACGTTATACGTTATACGTTATACGTTGTACGTTATGCGTTAAACATTATACGTTATACGATATACGTTATACGTTATACGTTATGCGTTATAGCATATACCTTATTCGTTATACGTTATACGTTATACGTTATACGTTATACGTTATACGTTATACGTTATACGTTATACGTTGTACGTTATACGTTATACGTTATACGTTATACGTTATACGTTATACGTTATACGTTATACGTTATACGTTATACGTTATACGTTATACGTTATACGTTATACGTTATACGTTATACGTTATACGTTATACGTTATACGTTTGACGTTATACGCTATACGGTATACGTTATGCGTTATTCGCTATACGTTATGCGTTATAGGATATACGTTATGCATTATAGGATATACGTTATACGTGATACGTTGTACGTTATACGTTATACGTTATACGTTATACGTTATACGTTATACGTTATACGTTATACGTTATACGTTGTACGTTATGCGTTAAACATTATACGTTATACGATATACGTTATACGTTATACGTTATGCGTTATAGCATATACCTTATTCGTTATACGTTATACGTTATACGTTATACGTTATACGTTATACGTTATACGTTTTACGTTATACGTTATACGTTATACGATATACGTTATACGTTATACGTTATGCGTTATAGGATATACGTTATACGTTATACGTTATACGTTATACGTTATACGTTATACGTTATACGTTATACGTTATACGTTATACGTTATACGTTATACGTTGTACGTTATACGTTATACGTTATACGTTATACGTTACTCGTTATACGTTATACGTTATACGTTATACGTTATACGTTATACGATATACGTTATACGTTATACGTTACTCGTTATACGTAATATGTAATACGTTTTACGTTATAAGTTATACGTTATACGTTATACGTTATACGTTATACGTTATACGTTATACGTTATACGTTATACGTTATACGTTATACGTTATACGTTATACGGTATACGTTATGCGTTATACGTTATACGTTATACGTTATACGTTATACGTTATACGTTTTACGTTTTACGTTATACGTTATACGTTATACGATATACGTTATACGTTATACGTTATACGTTATACGTTATACGTTATACGTTATACGTTATACGTTATACGTTATACGTTATACGTTAAACGTTATACGTTATACGTTATACGTTATACGTTATACGTTATACGTTAAATGTTATACGTTATACGTTATACGTTATACGTTATACGTTATACGTTATACGTTATACGTTATACGTTATACGTTATACGTTATACGTTATACGTTATACGTTACTCGTTATACGTTATACGTTATACGTTATACGTTATACGTTATACGTTATACGTTATACGTTATACGTTATACGTTACTCGTTATACGTAATATGTAATACGTTTTACGTTATAAGTTATACGTTATACATTATACGTTATACGTTATACGTTATACGTAATACGTTATACGTTATACGTTATACGTTATACGTTATACGTTATACGGTATACGTTATGCGTTATACGTTATACGTTATACGTTATACGTTTTACGTTTTACGTTATACGTTATACGTTATACGATATACGTTATACGTTATACGTTATGCGTTATAGGATATACGTTATACGTTATACGTTATACGTTATACGTTATACGTTATACGTTATACGTTATACGTTATACGTTATACGTTATACGTTGTACGTTATACGTTATACGTTATACGTTATACGTTATACGTTATACGTTATACGTTATACGTTATACGTTATACGTTATACGTTATACGTTATACGTTATACGTTATACGTTATACGTTATACGTTATACGTTATACGTTATACGTTATACGTTATACGTTATACGTTATACGTTATACGTTATACGTTATACGTTATACGTTATACGTTATACGTTATACGTTATACGTTATACGTTATACGTTATACGTTATACGTTATACGTTATACGTTATACGTTATACGTTTGACGTTATACGCTATACGGTATACGTTATGCGGTATTCGCTATACGTTATGCGTTATAGGATATACGTTATGCATTATAGGATATACGTTATGCATTATAGGATATACGTTATACGTGATACGTTGTACGTTATACGTTATACGTTATACGTTATACGTTATACGTTATACGTTGTACGTTATGCGTTAAACATTATACGTTATACGATATACGTTATACGTTATACGTTATGCGTTATAGCATATACCTTATTCGTTATACGTTATACGTTATACGTTATACGTTATACGTTATACGTTATACGTTATACGTTATACGTTATACGTTATACGTTATACGTTATACGTTATACGTTATACGTTATACGTTATACGTTATACGTTATACGTTATACGTTAAACGTTATACGTTATACGTTATACGTTATACGATATACGTTATACGTTAAACGTTGTACGTTATAGGTTATACGTTATACGTTATACGTTATACGTTATACGTTATACGTTAAACGTTATACGTTATACGTTATACGTTATACGTTATACGTTATACGTTATACGTTATACGTTGTACGTTATACGTTGTACGTTATACGTTGTATGTAATACGTTATACGTTATACGTTATACGTTATACGTTATACGTTATACGTTAAACGTTATACGTTATACGTTATACGTTATACGTTATACGTTATACGTTATACGTTATACGTCATACGTTAGACGTTATAGGTTATACGTAATACGTAATACGTTATACGATATACGTTATAGGTTACACGTTATACGTTATACGTTATACGTTATAAGTTATACGTTATACGTTATACGTTATACGTTATACGTTATACGTTATACGTTATACGTTATACGTTATACGTTATACGTTATACGTTATACGTTATACGTTATACGTTATACGTTATACGTTATACGTTATACGTTATACGTTATACGTTATACGTTATACGTTATACGTTATACGTTATACGTTATACGTTTGACGTTATACGCTATACGGTATACGTTATGCGTTATTCGCTATACGTTATGCGTTATAGGATATACGTTATGCATTATAGGATATACGTTATACGTGATACGTTGTACGTTATACGTTATACGTTATACGTTATACGTTATACGTTATACGTTATACGTTATACGTTATACGTTGTACGTTATGCGTTAAACATTATACGTTATACGATATACGTTATACGTTATACGTTATGCGTTATAGCATATACCTTATTCGTTATACGTTATACGTTATACGTTATACGTTATACGTTATACGTTATACGTTATACGTTATACGTTTTACGTTATACGTTATACGTTATACGATATACGTTATACGTTATACGTTATGCGTTATAGGATATACGTTATACGTTATACGTTATACGTTATACGTTATACGTTATACGTTATACGTTATACGTTATACGTTATACGTTATACGTTATACGTTATACGTTGTACGTTATACGTTATACGTTATACGTTATACGTTACTCGTTATACGTTATACGTTATACGTTATACGTTATACGTTATACGATATACGTTATACGTTATACGTTACTCGTTATACGTAATATGTAATACGTTTTACGTTATAAGGTATACGTTATACGTTATACGTTATACGTTATACGTTATACGTTATACGTTATACGTTATACGTTATACGTTATACGTTATACGTTATACGGTATACGTTATGCGTTATACGTTATACGTTATACGTTATACGTTATACGATATACGTTTTACGTTTTACGTTATACGTTATACGTTATACGATATACGTTATACGTTATACGTTATACGTTATACGTTATACGTTATACGTTATACGTTATACGTTATACGTTATACGTTATACGTTATACGTTATACGTTAAACGTTATACGTTATACGTTATACGTTATACGTTATACGTTATACGTTAAACGTTATACGTTATACGTTATACGTTATACGTTATACGTTATACGTTATACGTTATACGTTATACGTTATACGTTATACGTTATACGTTATACGTTATACGTTATACGTTACTCGTTATACGTTATACGTTATACGTTATACGTTATACGTTATACGTTATACGTTATACGTTATACGTTATACGTTATACGTTACTCGTTATACGTAATATGTAATACGTTTTACGTTATAAGTTATACGTTATACGTTATACGTTATACGTTATACGTTATACGTTATACGTTATACGTTATACGTTATACGTTATACGTTATACGTTATACGTTATACGGTATACGTTATGCGTTATACGTTATACGTTATACGTTATACGTTTTACGTTTTACGTTATACGTTATACGTTATACGATATACGTTATACGTTATACGTTATGCGTTATAGGATATACGTTATACGTTATACGTTATACGTTATACGTTATACGTTATACGTTATACGTTATACGTTATACGTTATACGTTATACGTTGTACGTTATACGTTATACGTTATACGTTATACGTTATACGTTATACGTTATACGTTATACGTTATACGTTATACGTTATACGTTATACGTTATACGTTATACGTTATACGTTATACGTTATACGTTATACGTTATACGTTATACGTTATACGTTATACGTTATACGTTATACGTTATACGTTATACGTTATACGTTATACGTTATACGTTATACGTTATACGTTATACGTTATACGTTATACGTTATACGTTATACGTTATACGTTATACGTTTGTCGTTATACGCTATACGGTATACGTTATGCGTTATTCGCTATACGTTATGCGTTATAGGATATACGTTATGCATTATAGGATATACGTTATGCATTATAGGATATACGTTATACGTGATACGTTGTACGTTATACGTTATACGTTATACGTTATACGTTATACGTTATACGTTGTACGTTATGCGTTAAACATTATACGTTATACGATATACGTTATACGTTATACGTTATGCGTTATAGCATATACCTTATTCGTTATACGTTATACGTTATACGTTATACGTTATACGTTATACGTTATACGTTATACGTTATACGTTATACGTTATACGTTATACGTTATACGTTATACGTTATACGTTATACGTTATACGTTATACGTTATACGTTAAACGTTATACGTTATACGTTATACGTTATACGATATACGTTATACGTTAAACGTTGTACGTTATAGGTTATACGTTATACGTTATACGTTATACGTTATACGTTATACGTTAAACGTTATACGTTATACGTTATACGTTATACGTTATACGTTATACGTTATACGTTGTACGTTATACGTTGTACGTTATACGTTGTATGTAATACGTTATACGTTATACGTTATACGTTATACGTTATACGTTATACGTTAAACGTTATACGTTATACGTTATACGTTATACGTTATACGTTATACGTTATACGTTATACGTCATACGTTAGACGTTATAGGTTATACGTAATACGTAATACGTTATACGATATACGTTATAGGTTACACGTTATACGTTATACGTTATACGTTATAAGTTATACGTTATACGTTATACGTTATACGTTATACGTTATACGTTATACGTTATACGTTATACGTTATACGTTATACGTTATACGTTATACGTTATACGTTATACGTTATACGTTGTACGTTATACGTTAAACGTTAGACGTTATATGTTATACGTTATACGTTGTACGTTATACGTTATATGTAATATGTAATACGTTATACGTTTTACGCTATACGTTATACGTTATACGTTATACGTTAAACGTTATACGTTATACGTTATACGTTATACGATATACGTTATACGTTAAACGTTGTACGTTATAGGTTATACGTTATACGTTATACGTTATACGTTATACGTTATACGTTAAACGTTATACGTTATACGTTATACGTTATACGTTATACGTTATACGTTATACGTTGTACGTTATACGTTGTACGTTATACGTTGTATGTAATACGTTATACGTTATACGTTATACGTTATACGTTATACGTTATACGTTATACGTTATACGTTACACGTCATACGTTATACGTTATACGTTATACGTTATACGTTATACGTTATACGTTATATGTTATTCGTTATACGTTATACGTTATACGTTATACGTTATACGTTATACGTTATACGTTATACGTTATACGTTATACGTTATACGTTATACGCTATACGTAATGCGTTATAGGTCACACCTTATACGTGATACGTCATACGCTATACGTTATACGTGATACGTTATACGTTATACGTTATACGTTATACGTTATACGTTGTACGTTATACGTTAAACGTTAGACGTTATATGTTATACGTTATACGTTGTACGTTATACGTTATATGTAATATGTAATACGTTATACGTTATACGCTATACGTTATACGTTATACGTTATACGTTATACGTTATGCGTTATACGTTATGCGTTATACGTTATACGTTATACGTTATACGTTATACGTTATAATTTATACGTTATACGTTATACGTTATACGTTATACGTTATACGTTGTACGTTATACGTTATACGTTATACGTTATACGTTATACGTTATACGTTATTCGTTATACGTTATACGTTATACGTTATACGTTGTACGTTATACGTTGTACGTTATACGTTGTACGTTATACGTTATACGTTATACGTTATACGTTATACGTTATACGTTATACGTTATAAGTTATACGTTATACGTTGTACGTTATACGTTGTACGTTATACGTTGTACGTTATACGTTATACGTTATACGTTATACGTTATACGTTATACGTTATACGTTATACGTTATACGTTATACGTTGTACGTTATACGTTGTACGTTATACGTTGTACGTTATACGTTATACGTTATACGTTATACGTTATACGTTATACGTTATACGTTATACGTTATACGTTATACGTTATACGTTATACGTTATACGTTATACGTTATACGTTATACGTTACTCGTTATACGTAATATGTAATACGTTTTACGTTATAAGTTATACGTTATACGTTATACGTTATACGTTATACGTTATACGTTATACGTTATACGTTATACGTTATACGTTATACGTTATACGTTATACGTTATACGTTACGCGTTATACGCTATACGTTATGCGTTATAGGTCATACCTTATACTTGATACGTCATACGTTATACGTTATACGTTATACGTTATTCGTTATACGTTATACGTTATACGTTATACGTTATACGTTATACGATATACGTTATACGTTATACGTTATACGTTATACGTTATTCGTTATACGTTATACGTTATACGTTATACGTTATACGTTATACGATATACGTTATACGTTATACGTTATACGTTATACGTTATACGTTAAACGTTATACGTTATACGTTATACGTTATACGTTATACGCTATACGTTATACGTTGTACGTTATGCGTTATACGTTATGCGTTATACGTTATACGTTATACGTTATACGTTGTACGTTATACGTTATACGTTATACGTTATACGTTATACGTTATTCGTTATACGTTATACGTTATACGTTATACGTTATACGTTATACGTTATACGTCATACGTTATACGTTATACGTTATACGTTATACATTATACGTTATACGTTATACGTTATACGTTATTAGTTATACGTCATACGTTATACGTTATACGTTATACGTCATACGTTATACGTTATACGTTATACGTTATACGTTATACGTTATACGTTATACGTTATACGTTATACGTTATACGTTATACGTTATACGTTATACGTTTTACGTTATACGTTATACGTTGTACGTTATACGTTGTACGTTATACGTTGTACGTTATACGTTGTACGTTATACGATGTACGTTATACGTTATACGTTATACGTTATACGTTATACGTTATACGTTACACGTTATACGTTATACGTTATACGTTATACGTTATACGTTATACGTTATACGTTATACGTTATACGTTATACGTTATACGTTATACGTTATACGTTATACGTTATACGTTATACGTTATACGTTATACGTTATACGTTATACGTTATACGTTATACGTTATACGTTATACGTTATACGTTATACGTTATACGTTATACGTTATACGTTATACGTTATACGTTATACGTTATACGTTTGACGTTATACGCTATACGGTATACGTTATGCGTTATTCGCTATACGTTATGCGTTATAGGATATACGTTATGCATTATAGGATATACGTTATGCATTATAGGATATACGTTATACGTGATACGTTGTACGTTATACGTTATACGTTATACGTTATACGTTATACGTTATACGTTATACGTTATACGTTATACGTTGTACGTTATGCGTTAAACATTATACGTTATACGATATACGTTATACGTTATACGTTATGCGTTATAGCATATACCTTATTCGTTATACGTTATACGTTATACGTTATACGTTATACGTTATACGTTATACGTTATACGTTATACGTTATACGTTATACGTTATATGTTTTACGTTATCCGTTATACGTTATACGGTATACGTTATGCGTTATACGCTATACGTTATGCGTTATAGGATATACGTTATGCGTTATAGGATATACGTTATACGTGATACGTTGTACGTTATACGTTATACGTTATACGTTATACGTTATACGTTATACGTTATACGTTATACGTTATACGTTATACATTATACGTTATACGTTATACGTTATACGTTATACGTTATATGTTTTACGTTATACGTTATACGTTATACGTTATACGTTATACGTTATACGTTATACGTTATACGTTAAACGTTATACGTTATACGTTATACGTTATACGCTATACGTTATACGTTGTACGTTATGCGTTGAACGTTATACGTTATACGTTATACGTTATACGTTATACGCTATACGTTATACGTTGTACGTTATGCGTTATACGTTATGCGTTATACGTTACACGTTATACGTTATACGTTGTACGTTATACGTTATACGTTATACGTTATACGTTATTAGTTATACGTTATACGTTATTAGTTATACGTTATACGTTATACGTTATACGATATTAGTTATACGTTATACGTTATTAGTTATACGTTATACGTTATACGTTATACGTTATACGTTATACGTTATACGTTAAACGTTATACGTTATACGTTATACGTTATACGTTATACGTTATACGTTATACGTTATACGTTATACGTTGTTCGTTATACGTTATACGTTATACGTTATACGTTATACGTTATACGTTATACGTTATACGTTATACGTTATACGTTATACGTTATACGTTATACGTTATACGTTATACGTTATAAGTTATACGTTATACGTTATACGTTATACGTTATACGTTATACGTTATACGTTATACGTTATACGTTATACGTTATACGTTATACGTTATACGTTATACGTTACTCGTTATACGTAATATGTAATACGTTTTACGTTATAAGTTATACGTTATACGTTATACGTTATACGTTGTACGTTATACGTTAAACGTTAGACGTTATATGTTATACGTTATACGTTCTACGTTATACGTTGTACGTTATACGTTGTACCTTATACGTTATACGTTATACGTTATACGATATACGTTATACGTTATACGTTATACGTTATATGTTTTACGTTATACCATATACGTTACACGTTATACGTTATACGTTGTACGTTGTACGTTATACGTTATACGTTATGCGTTATAGCATATACCTTATTCGTTATACGTTATACGTTATACGTTATACGTTATACGTTATACGTTATACGTTATACGTTATACGTTATACGTTATACGTTATATGTTTTACGTTATCCGTTATACGTTATACGGTATACGTTATGCGTTATACGCTATACGTTATGCGTTATAGGATATACGTTATGCGTTATAGGATATACGTTATACGTGATACGTTGTACGTTATACGTTATACGTTATACGTTATACGTTATACGTTATACGTTATACGTTATACGTTATACGTTATACATTATACGTTATACGTTATACGTTATACGTTATACGTTATATGTTTTACGTTATACGTTATACGTTATACGTTATACGTTATACGTTATACGTTATACGTTAAACGTTATACGTTATACGTTATACGTTATACGCTATACGTTATACGTTGTACGTTATGCGTTGAACGTTATACGTTATACGTTATACGTTATACGTTATACGCTATACGTTATACGTTGTACGTTATGCGTTATACGTTATGCGTTATACGTTACACGTTATACGTTATACGTTGTACGTTATACGTTATACGTTATACGTTATACGTTATTAGTTATACGTTATACGTTATTAGTTATACGTTATACGTTATACGTTATACGATATTAGTTATACGTTATACGTTATTAGTTATACGTTATACGTTATACGTTATACGTTATACGTTATACGTTATACGTTAAACGTTATACGTTATACGTTATACGTTATACGTTATACGTTATACGTTATACGTTATACGTTATACGTTGTTCGTTATACGTTATACGTTATACGTTATACGTTATACGTTATACGTTATACGTTATACGTTATACGTTATACGTTATACGTTATACGTTATACGTTATACGTTATACGTTATAAGTTATACGTTATACGTTATACGTTATACGTTATACGTTATACGTTATACGTTATACGTTATACGTTATACGTTATACGTTATACGTTATACGTTATACGTTATACGTTACTCGTTATACGTAATATGTAATACGTTTTACGTTATAAGTTATACGTTATACGTTATACGTTATACGTTGTACGTTATACGTTAAACGTTAGACGTTATATGTTATACGTTATACGTTCTACGTTATACGTTGTACGTTATACGTTGTACCTTATACGTTATACGTTATACGTTATACGATATACGTTATACGTTATACGTTATACGTTATATGTTTTACGTTATACCATATACGTTACACGTTATACGTTATACGTTGTACGTTGTACGTTATACGTTATACGTTATACGTTATACGTTATTCGTTATACGTTATACGTTATACGTTATACGTTATGCGTTATACGTTATACGTTATACGTTATTCGTTAAACGTTATACGTTATACGTTATACGTTATACGTTATACGTTATACGTTATACGTTATACGTTATACGTTATACGTTATACGTTATACGTTATACGTTATACGTTATACGTTATACGTTATACGTTATACGTTATACGTTATACGTTATACGTTATACGTTATACGTTATACGTTTTACGTTATACGTTATACGTTATACGTTATACGTTATACGTTTTACGTTATACGTTATACGTTGTACGTTATACGTTGTACGTTATACGTTGTACGTTATACGTTGTACGTTATACGATGTACGTTATACGTTATACGTTATACGTTATACGTTATACGTTATACGTTACACGTTATACGTTACACGTTATACGTTATACGTTATACGTTATACGTTATACGTTATACGTTATACGTTATACGTTATACGTTATACGTTATACGTTATACGTTATACGTTATACGTTATACGTTATACGTTATACGTTATACGTTATACGTTATACGTTATACGTTATACGTTATACGTTATACGTTATACGTTATACGTTATACGTTATACGTTATACGTTATACGTTATACGTTATACGTTATACGTTTGACGTTATACGCTATACGGTATACGTTATGCGTTATTCGCTATACGTTATGCGTTATAGGATATACGTTATGCATTATAGGATATACGTTATGCATTATAGGATATACGTTATACGTGATACGTTGTACGTTATACGTTATACGTTATACGTTATACGTTATACGTTATACGTTGTACGTTATGCGTTAAACATTATACGTTATACGATATACGTTATACGTTATACGTTATGCGTTATAGCATATACCTTATTCGTTATACGTTATACGTTATACGTTATACGTTATACGTTATACGTTATACGTTATACGTTATACGTTATACGTTATACGTTATACGTTATACGTTATACGTTATACGTTATACGTTATACGTTATACGTTATACGTTATACGTTATACGTTATACGTTATACGTTATACGTTATACGTTATACGTTATACGTTATACGTTATACGTTATACGTTATACGTTATACGTTATACGTTATACGTTATACGTTATACGTTATACGTTATACGTTATACGTTATACGTTATACGTTATACGTTATACGTTATACGTTATACGTTATACGTTATACGTTATACGTTATACGTTATACGTTATACGTTATACGTTATACGTTATACGTTTGACGTTATACGCTATACGGTATACGTTATGCGTTATTCGCTATACGTTATGCGTTATAGGATATACGTTATGCATTATAGGATATACGTTATGCATTATAGGATATACGTTATACGTGATACGTTGTACGTTATACGTTATACGTTATACGTTATACGTTATACGTTATACGTTGTACGTTATGCGTTAAACATTATACGTTATACGATATACGTTATACGTTATACGTTATGCGTTATAGCATATACCTTATT
The DNA here is from genome assembly GCF_051014685.1 of Ptiloglossa arizonensis. Lineage (NCBI taxonomy): Eukaryota > Metazoa > Arthropoda > Insecta > Hymenoptera > Colletidae > Ptiloglossa > Ptiloglossa arizonensis. The sequence goes on from NW_027479356.1 coordinate 23,934, forward strand.
CGTTATACGTTATACGTTATACGTTATACGTTATACGTTATACGTTATACGTTATACGTTATACGTTATACGTTATACGTTATACGTTATACGTTATACGTTATACGTTATACGTTATACGTTATACGTTATACGTTATACGTTAAACGTTATACGTTATACGTTATACGTTATACGATATACGTTATACGTTAAACGTTGTACGTTATAGGTTATACGTTATACGTTATACGTTATACGTTATACGTTATACGTTAAACGTTATACGTTATACGTTATACGTTATACGTTATACGTTATACGTTATACGTTGTACGTTATACGTTGTACGTTATACGTTGTATGTAATACGTTATACGTTATACGTTATACGTTATACGTTATACGTTATACGTTAAACGTTATACGTTATACGTTATACGTTATACGTTATACGTTATACGTTATACGTTATACGTCATACGTTAGACGTTATAGGTTATACGTAATACGTAATACGTTATACGATATACGTTATAGGTTACACGTTATACGTTATACGTTATACGTTATAAGTTATACGTTATACGTTATACGTTATACGTTATACGTTATACGTTATACGTTATACGTTATACGTTATACGTTATACGTTATACGTTACACGTTATACGTTATACGTTATACGTTATACGTTGTACGTTATACGTTAAACGTTAGACGTTATATGTTATACGTTATACGTTGTACGTTATACGTTATATGTAATATGTAATACGTTATACGTTTTACGCTATACGTTATACGTTATACGTTATACGTTAAACGTTATACGTTATACGTTATACGTTATACGATATACGTTATACGTTAAACGTTGTACGTTATAGGTTATACGTTATACGTTATACGTTATACGTTATACGTTATACGTTAAACGTTATACGTTATACGTTATACGTTATACGTTATACGTTATACGTTATACGTTGTACGTTATACGTTGTACGTTATACGTTGTATGTAATACGTTATACGTTATACGTTATACGTTATACGTTATACGTTATACGTTATACGTTATACGTTACACGTCATACGTTATACGTTATACGTTATACGTTATACGTTATACGTTATACGTTATATGTTATTCGTTATACGTTATACGTTATACGTTATACGTTATACGTTATACGTTATACGTTATACGTTATACGTTATACGTTATACGTTATACGCTATACGTAATGCGTTATAGGTCACACCTTATACGTGATACGTCATACGCTATACGTTATACGTGATACGTTATACGTTATACGTTATACGTTATACGTTATACGTTGTACGTTATACGTTAAACGTTAGACGTTATATGTTATACGTTATACGTTGTACGTTATACGTTATATGTAATATGTAATACGTTATACGTTATACGCTATACGTTATACGTTATACGTTATACGTTATACGTTATGCGTTATACGTTATGCGTTATACGTTATACGTTATACGTTATACGTTATACGTTATAATTTATACGTTATACGTTATACGTTATACGTTATACGTTATACGTTGTACGTTATACGTTATACGTTATACGTTATACGTTATACGTTATACGTTATTCGTTATACGTTATACGTTATACGTTATACGTTGTACGTTATACGTTGTACGTTATACGTTGTACGTTATACGTTATACGTTATACGTTATACGTTATACGTTATACGTTATACGTTATAAGTTATACGTTATACGTTGTACGTTATACGTTGTACGTTATACGTTGTACGTTATACGTTATACGTTATACGTTATACGTTATACGTTATACGTTATACGTTATACGTTATACGTTGTACGTTATACGTTGTACGTTATACGTTGTACGTTATACGTTATACGTTATACGTTATACGTTATACGTTATACGTTATACGTTATACGTTATACGTTATACGTTATACGTTATACGTTATACGTTATACGTTATACGTTATACGTTACTCGTTATACGTAATATGTAATACGTTTTACGTTATAAGTTATACGTTATACGTTATACGTTATACGTTATACGTTATACGTTATACGTTATACGTTATACGTTATACGTTATACGTTATACGTTATACGTTATACGTTATACGTTACGCGTTATACGCTATACGTTATGCGTTATAGGTCATACCTTATACTTGATACGTCATACGTTATACGTTATACGTTATACGTTATTCGTTATACGTTATACGTTATACGTTATACGTTATACGTTATACGATATACGTTATACGTTATACGTTATACGTTATACGTTATTCGTTATACGTTATACGTTATACGTTATACGTTATACGTTATACGATATACGTTATACGTTATACGTTATACGTTATACGTTATACGTTAAACGTTATACGTTATACGTTATACGTTATACGTTATACGCTATACGTTATACGTTGTACGTTATGCGTTATACGTTATGCGTTATACGTTATACGTTATACGTTATACGTTGTACGTTATACGTTATACGTTATACGTTATACGTTATACGTTATTCGTTATACGTTATACGTTATACGTTATACGTTATACGTTATACGTTATACGTTATACGTCATACGTTATACGTTATACGTTATACGTTATACATTATACGTTATACGTTATACGTTATACGTTATTAGTTATACGTCATACGTTATACGTTATACGTTATACGTCATACGTTATACGTTATACGTTATACGTTATACGTTATACGTTATACGTTATACGTTATACGTTATACGTTATACGTTATACGTTATACGTTATACGTTTTACGTTATACGTTATACGTTGTACGTTATACGTTGTACGTTATACGTTGTACGTTATACGTTGTACGTTATACGATGTACGTTATACGTTATACGTTATACGTTATACGTTATACGTTATACGTTATACGTTATACGTTATACGATATACGTTATACGTTATACGTTATACGTTATACGTTATACGTTAAACGTTATACGTTATACGTTATACGTTATACGTTATACGCTATACGTTATACGTTGTACGTTATACGTTATACGTCATACGTTATACGTTATACGTTATACGTTATACATTATACGTTATACGTTATACGTTATACGTTATTAGTTATACGTCATACGTTATACGTTATACGTTATACGTCATACGTTATACGTTATACGTTATACGTTATACGTTATACGTTATACGTTATACGTTATACGTTATACGTTATACGTTATACGTTATACGTTATACGTTTTACGTTATACGTTATACGTTGTACGTTATACGTTGTACGTTATACGTTATACGTTATACGTTATACGTTATACGTTATACGTTATACGTTATACGTTATACGTTATACGTTATACGTTACTCGTTATACGTAATATGTAATACGTTTTACGTTATAAGTTATACGTTATACGTTATACGTTATACGTTATACGTTATACGTTATACGTTATACGTTATACGTTATACGTTATACGTTATACGTTATACGTTACGCGTTATACGCTATACGTTATGCGTTATAGGTCATACCTTATACTTGATACGTCATACGTTATACGTTATACGTTATACGTTATTCGTTATACGTTATACGTTATACGTTATACGTTATACGTTATACGATATACGTTATACGTTATACGTTATACGTTATACGTTATTCGTTATACGTTATACGTTATACGTTATACGTTATACGTTATACGATATACGTTATACGTTATACGTTATACGTTATACGTTATACGTTAAACGTTATACGTTATACGTTATACGTTATACGTTATACGCTATACGTTATACGTTGTACGTTATGCGTTATACGTTATGCGTTATACGTTATACGTTATACGTTATACGTTGTACGTTATACGTTATACGTTATACGTTATACGTTATACGTTATTCGTTATACGTTATACGTTATACGTTATACGTTATACGTTATACGTTATACGTCATACGTTATACGTTATACGTTATACGTTATACGTTATACATTATACGTTATACGTTATACGTTATACGTTATTAGTTATACGTCATACGTTATACGTTATACGTTATACGTCATACGTTATACGTTATACGTTATACGTTATACGTTATACGTTATACGTTATACGTTATACGTTATACGTTATACGTTATACGTTATACGTTATACGTTTTACGTTATACGTTATACGTTGTACGTTATACGTTGTACGTTATACGTTGTACGTTATACGTTGTACGTTATACGATGTACGTTATACGTTATACGTTATACGTTATACGTTATACGTTATACGTTACACGTTATACGTTATACGTTATACGTTATACGTTATACGTTATACGTTATACGTTATACGTTATACGTTATACGTTATACGTTATACGTTATACGTTATACGTTATACGTTATACGTTATACGTTATACGTTATACGTTATACGTTATACGTTATACGTTATACGTTATACGTTATACGTTATACGTTATACGTTATACGTTATACGTTATACGTTATACGTTATACGTTGTACGTTATGCGTTAAACATTATACGTTATACGATATACGTTATACGTTATACGTTATGCGTTATAGCATATACCTTATTCGTTATACGTTATACGTTATACGTTTGACGTTATACGCTATACGGTATACGTTATGCGTTATTCGCTATACGTTATGCGTTATAGGATATACGTTATGCATTATAGGATATACGTTATGCATTATAGGATATACGTTATACGTGATACGTTGTACGTTATACGTTATACGTTATACGTTATACGTTATACGTTATACGTTGTACGTTATGCGTTAAACATTATACGTTATACGATATACGTTATACGTTATACGTTATGCGTTATAGCATATACCTTATTCGTTATACGTTATACGTTATACGTTATACGTTATACGTTATACGTTATACGTTATACGTTATACGTTATACGTTATACGTTATATGTTTTACGTTATCCGTTATACGTTATACGGTATACGTTATGCGTTATACGCTATACGTTATGCGTTATAGGATATACGTTATGCGTTATAGGATATACGTTATACGTGATACGTTGTACGTTATACGTTATACGTTATACGTTATACGTTATACGTTATACGTTATACGTTATACGTTATACGTGATACGTTATACGTTATACGTTATACGTTATACGTTATACGTTATACGTTATATGTTTTACGTTATACGTTATACGTTATACGTTATACGTTATACGTTATACGTTATACGTTAAACGTTATACGTTATACGTTATACGTTATACGCTATACGTTATACGTTGTACGTTATGCGTTGAACGTTATACGTTATACGTTATACGTTATACGTTATAAGCTATACGTTATACGTTGTACGTTATGCGTTATACGTTATGCGTTATACGTTACACGTTATACGTTATACGTTGTACGTTATACGTTATACGTTATACGTTATACGTTATACGTTATACGTTATACGTTATACGTTATACGTTATACGTTTGACGTTATACGCTATACGGTATACGTTATGCGTTATTCGCTATACGTTATGCGTTATAGGATATACGTTATACGTTATACGTTATACGTTATACGTTATACGTTAAACGTTATACGTTATACGTTATACGTTATACGTTTGACGTTATACGCTATACGGTATACGTTATGCGTTATTCGCTATACGTTATGCGTTATAGGATATACGTTATGCATTATAGGATATACGTTATGCATTATAGGATATACGTTATACGTGATACGTTGTACGTTATACGTTATACGTTATACGTTATACGTTATACGTTATACGTTGTACGTTATGCGTTAAACATTATACGTTATACGATATACGTTATACGTTATACGTTATGCGTTATAGCATATACCTTATTCGTTATACGTTATACGTTATACGTTATACGTTATACGTTATACGTTATACGTTATACGTTATACGTTATACGTTATACGTTATATGTTTTACGTTATCCGTTATACGTTATACGGTATACGTTATGCGTTATACGCTATACGTTATGCGTTATAGGATATACGTTATGCGTTATAGGATATACGTTATACGTGATACGTTGTACGTTATACGTTATACGTTATACGTTATACGTTATACGTTATACGTTATACGTTATACGTTATACGTGATACGTTATACGTTATACGTTATACGTTATACGTTATACGTTATACGTTATATGTTTTACGTTATACGTTATACGTTATACGTTATACGTTATACGTTATACGTTATACGTTAAACGTTATACGTTATACGTTATACGTTATACGCTATACGTTATACGTTGTACGTTATGCGTTGAACGTTATACGTTATACGTTATACGTTATACGTTATAAGCTATACGTTATACGTTGTACGTTATGCGTTATACGTTATGCGTTATACGTTACACGTTATACGTTATACGTTGTACGTTATACGTTATACGTTATACGTTATACGTTATACGTTATACGTTATACGTTATACGTTATACGTTTGACGTTATACGCTATACGGTATACGTTATGCGTTATTCGCTATACGTTATGCGTTATAGGATATACGTTATACGTTATACGTTATACGTTATACGTTATACGTTAAACGTTATACGTTATACGTTATACGTTATACGTTTGACGTTATACGCTATACGGTATACGTTATGCGTTATTCGCTATACGTTATGCGTTATAGGATATACGTTATGCATTATAGGATATACGTTATGCATTATAGGATATACGTTATACGTGATACGTTGTACGTTATACGTTATACGTTATACGTTATACGTTATACGTTATACGTTGTACGTTATGCGTTAAACATTATACGTTATACGATATACGTTATACGTTATACGTTATGCGTTATAGCATATACCTTATTCGTTATACGTTATACGTTATACGTTATACGTTATACGTTATACGTTATACGTTATACGTTATACGTTATACGTTATACGTTATATGTTTTACGTTATCCGTTATACGTTATACGGTATACGTTATGCGTTATACGCTATACGTTATACGTTATACGTTATACGTTATACGTTATACGTTATACGTTATACGTTATACGTTATACGTTATACGTTATACGTTATACGTTATACGTTATACGTTATACGTTATACGTTATACGTTATACGTTATACGTTTGACGTTATACGCTATACGGTATACGTTATGCGTTATTCGCTATACGTTATGCGTTATAGGATATACGTTATGCATTATAGGATATACGTTATGCATTATAGGATATACGTTATACGTGATACGTTGTACGTTATACGTTATACGTTATACGATGTACGTTATACGTTATACGTTATACGTTATACGTTATACGTTATACGTTACACGTTATACGTTATACGTTATACGTTATACGTTATACGTTATACGTTATACGTTATACGTTATACGTTATACGTTATACGTTATACGTTATACGTTATACGTTATACGTTATACGTTATACGTTATACGTTATACGTTATACGTTATACGTTATACGTTATACGTCATACGTTATATGTTATACGTTATACGTTATACGTTATGCGTTATACGTTATACGTTAAACGTTATACGTTATACGTTATACGTTATACGATATACGTCATACGTTATACGTTGTACGTTATACGTTATGCGTTATACGTTATACGTTATACGTTATCCGTTATACGTTATACGTTATACGTTATACGTTATACGTTATACGTTATACGTTATACGTTATACGTTATACGTTATACGTTATACGTTATACGTTAAACGTTATACGTTATACGTTATACGTTATACGTTTGACGTTATACGCTATACGGTATACGTTATGCGTTATTCGCTATACGTTATGCGTTATAGGATATACGTTATGCATTATAGGATATACGTTATGCATTATAGGATATACGTTATACGTGATACGTTGTACGTTATACGTTATACGTTATACGTTATACGTTATACGTTATACGTTGTACGTTATGCGTTAAACATTATACGTTATACGATATACGTTATACGTTATACGTTATGCGTTATAGCATATACCTTATTCGTTATACGTTATACGTTATACGTTATACGTTATACGTTATACGTTATACGTTATACGTTATACGTTATACGTTATACGTTATATGTTTTACGTTATCCGTTATACGTTATACGGTAAACGTTATGCGTTATACGCTATACGTTATGCGTTATAGGATATACGTTATGCGTTATAGGATATACGTTATACGTGATACGTTGTACGTTATACGTTATACGTTATACGTTATACGTTATACGTTATACGTTATACGTTATACGTTATACGTGATACGTTATACGTTATACGTTATACGTTATACGTTATACGTTATACGTTATATGTTTTACGTTATACGTTATACGTTATACGTTATACGTTATACGTTATACGTTATACGTTAAACGTTATACGTTATACGTTATACGTTATACGCTATACGTTATACGTTGTACGTTATGCGTTGAACGTTATACGTTATACGTTATACGTTATACGTTATAAGCTATACGTTATACGTTGTACGTTATGCGTTATACGTTATGCGTTATACGTTACACGTTATACGTTATACGTTGTACGTTATACGTTATACGTTATACGTTATACGTTATACGTTATACGTTATACGTTATACGTTATACGTTTGACGTTATACGCTATACGGTATACGTTATGCGTTATTCGCTATACGTTATGCGTTATAGGATATACGTTATACGTTATACGTTATACGTTATACGTTATACGTTAAACGTTATACGTTATACGTTATACGTTATACGTTTGACGTTATACGCTATACGGTATACGTTATGCGTTATTCGCTATACGTTATGCGTTATAGGATATACGTTATGCATTATAGGATATACGTTATGCATTATAGGATATACGTTATACGTGATACGTTGTACGTTATACGTTATACGTTATACGTTATACGTTATACGTTATACGTTGTACGTTATGCGTTAAACATTATACGTTATACGATATACGTTATACGTTATACGTTATGCGTTATAGCATATACCTTATTCGTTATACGTTATACGTTATACGTTATACGTTATACGTTATACGTTATACGTTATACGTTATACGTTATACGTTATACGTTATATGTTTTACGTTATCCGTTATACGTTATACGGTATACGTTATGCGTTATACGCTATACGTTATACGTTATACGTTATACGTTATACGTTATACGTTATACGTTATACGTTATACGTTATACGTTATACGTTATACGTTATACGTTATACGTTATACGTTATACGTTATACGTTATACGTTATACGTTATACGTTTGACGTTATACGCTATACGGTATACGTTATGCGTTATTCGCTATACGTTATGCGTTATAGGATATACGTTATGCATTATAGGATATACGTTATGCATTATAGGATATACGTTATACGTGATACGTTGTACGTTATACGTTATACGTTATACGATGTACGTTATACGTTATACGTTATACGTTATACGTTATACGTTATACGTTACACGTTATACGTTATACGTTATACGTTATACGTTATACGTTATACGTTATACGTTATACGTTATACGTTATACGTTATACGTTATACGTTATACGTTATACGTTATACGTTATACGTTATACGTTATACGTTATACGTTATACGTTATACGTTATACGTTATACGTCATACGTTATATGTTATACGTTATACGTTATACGTTATGCGTTATACGTTATACGTTAAACGTTATACGTTATACGTTATACGTTATACGATATACGTCATACGTTATACGTTGTACGTTATACGTTATGCGTTATACGTTATACGTTATACGTTATCCGTTATACGTTATACGTTATACGTTATACGTTATACGTTATACGTTATACGTTATACGTTATACGTTATACGTTATACGTTATACGTTATACGTTATACGTTATACGTTATACGTTATACGTTATACGTTATACGTTATACGTTATACGTTATACGTTATACGTTATACGTTATACGTTATACGTTATACGTTATACGTTATACGTTATACGTTTGACGTTATACGCTATACGGTATACGTTATGCGTTATTCGCTATACGTTATGCGTTATAGGATATACGTTATGCATTATAGGATATACGTTATGCATTATAGGATATACGTTATACGTGATACGTTGTACGTTATACGTTATACGTTATACGATATACGTTATACGTTATACGTTGTACGTTATACGTTATGCGTTATACGTTATACGTTATACGTTATCCGTTATACGTTATACGTTATACGTTATACGTTATACGTTATACGTTATACGTTATACGTTATTCGTTATACGTTATACGTTATACGTTATACGTTATACGTTCTACGTTATACGTTATACGTTATACGTTATACGTTATACGTTACTCGTTATACGTAATATGTAATACGTTTTACGTTATAAGTTATACGTTATACGTTATACGTTATACGTTGTACGTTATACGTTAAACGTTAGACGTTATATGTTATACGTTATACGTTGTACGTTATACGTTATATGTAATATGTAATACGTTATACGTTATACGCCATACGTTATACGTTACACGTTTAACGTTTTACGTTATGCGTTATACGTTATGCGTTATACGTTATACGTTATACGTTATCCGTTATACGTTATACGTTATACGTTATACGTTATACGTTATACGTTATACGTTATACGTTATTCGTTATACGTTATACGTTATACGTTATACGTTATACGTTCTACGTTATACGTTGTACGTTATACGTTGTACCTTATACGTTATACGTTATACGTTATACGATATACGTTATACGTTATACGTTATACGTTATACGTTATATGTTTTACGTTATACCATATACGTTATACGTTATACATTATACGTTATACGTTATACGTTATACGTTATACGTTATACGTTATACGTTATACGTTATTCGTTATACGTTATACGTTATACGTTATACGTTATACGTTATACGTTATACGTTATACGTTATACGTTATACGTTATACGTTATACGTTATACGTTATACGTTATACGTTACTCGTTATACGTAATATGAAATACGTTTCACGTTACAAGTTATACGTTATACGTTATACGTTATACGTTATACGTTATACGTTATACGTTATACGTTATACGGTATACGTTATGCGTTATACGTTATACGTTATACGTTATACGTTATACGTTATACGTTATACGTTTTACGTTATACGTTATAAGTTACACGTTATACATTATAAGTTACACGTTATACATTATACGTTATACGTTATACGTTATACGTTATACGTTATACGTTATAGGTTATACGTTATACGTTATACGTTATACGTTATACGTTATACGTTATACGTTATACGTTATACGTTATACGTTATACGTTATACGTTATACGTTATACGTTATACGTTATACGTTATACGTTATACGTTATACGTTATACGTTATACGTTATACGTTATACGTTATACGTTATACGTTATACGTTATACGTTATACGTTATACGTTATACGTTATACGTTATACGTTATACGTTATACGTTATACGTTACTCGTTATACGTAATATGTAATACGTTTTACGTTATAAGTTATACGTTATACGTTATACGTTATACGTTATACGTTATACGTTATACGTTATACGTTATACGTTATACGTTATACGTTATACGTTATACGTTATACGGTATACGTTATGCGTTATACGTTATACGTTATACGTTATACGTTTTACGTTTTACGTTATACGTTATACGTTATACGATATACGTTATACGTTATGCGTTATAGGATATACGTTATACGTTATACGTTATACGTTATACGTTATACGTTATACGTTATACGTTATACGTTATACGTTATACGTTATACGTTATACGTTATACGTTATACGTTATACGTTATACGTTATACGTTATACGTTATACGTTATACGTTATACGTTATACGTTATACGTTATACGTTATACGTTATACGTTATACGTTATACGTTATACGTTATACGTTATACGTTATACGTTATACGTTATACGTTATACGTTATACGTTATACGTTATACGTTATACGTTATACGTTATACGTTATACGTTACTCGTTATACGTAATATGTAATACGTTTTACGTTATAAGTTATACGTTATACGTTATACGTTATACGTTATACGTTATACGTTATACGTTAAACGTTATACGTTATACGTTATACGTTATACGCTATACGTTATACGTTGTACGTTATGCGTTGAACGTTATACGTTATACGTTATACGTTATACGTTATAAGCTATACGTTATACGTTGTACGTTATGCGTTATACGTTATGCGTTATACGTTACACGTTATACGTTATACGTTGTACGTTATACGTTATACGTTATACGTTATACGTTATACGTTATACGTTATACGTTATACGTTTGACGTTATACGCTATACGGTATACGTTATGCGTTATTCGCTATACGTTATGCGTTATAGGATATACGTTATACGTTATACGTTATACGTTATACGTTATACGTTAAACGTTATACGTTATACGTTATACGTTATACGTTTGACGTTATACGCTATACGGTATACGTTATGCGTTATTCGCTATACGTTATGCGTTATAGGATATACGTTATGCATTATAGGATATACGTTATGCATTATAGGATATACGTTATACGTGATACGTTGTACGTTATACGTTATACGTTATACGTTATACGTTATACGTTATACGTTGTACGTTATGCGTTAAACATTATACGTTATACGATATACGTTATACGTTATACGTTATGCGTTATAGCATATACCTTATTCGTTATACGTTATACGTTATACGTTATACGTTATACGTTATACGTTATACGTTATACGTTATACGTTATACGTTATACGTTATATGTTTTACGTTATCCGTTATACGTTATACGGTATACGTTATGCGTTATACGCTATACGTTATACGTTATACGTTATACGTTATACGTTATACGTTATACGTTATACGTTATACGTTATACGTTATACGTTATACGTTATACGTTATACGTTATACGTTATACGTTATACGTTATACGTTATACGTTATACGTTATACGTTATACGTTTGACGTTATACGCTATACGGTATACGTTATGCGTTATTCGCTATACGTTATGCGTTATAGGATATACGTTATGCATTATAGGATATACGTTATGCATTATAGGATATACGTTATACGTGATACGTTGTACGTTATACGTTATACGTTATACGATGTACGTTATACGTTATACGTTATACGTTATACGTTATACGTTATACGTTACACGTTATACGTTATACGTTATACGTTATACGTTATACGTTATACGTTATACGTTATACGTTATACGTTATACGTTATACGTTATACGTTATACGTTATACGTTATACGTTATACGTTATACGTTATACGTTATACGTTATACGTTATACGTTATACGTTATACGTTATACGTCATACGTTATATGTTATACGTTATACGTTATACGTTATGCGTTATACGTTATACGTTAAACGTTATACGTTATACGTTATACGTTATACGATATACGTTATACGTTATACGTTGTACGTTATACGTTATGCGTTATACGTTATACGTTATACGTTATCCGTTATACGTTATACGTTATACGTTATACGTTATACGTTATACGTTATACGTTATACGTTATACGTTATACGTTATACGTTATACGTTATACGTTATACGTTATACGTTATACGTTATACGTTATACGTTATACGTTATACGTTATACGTTATACGTTATACGTTATACGTTATACGTTATACGTTATACGTTATACGTTATACGTTATACGTTTGACGTTATACGCTATACGGTATACGTTATGCGTTATTCGCTATACGTTATGCGTTATAGGATATACGTTATGCATTATAGGATATACGTTATGCATTATAGGATATACGTTATACGTGATACGTTGTACGTTATACGTTATACGTTATACGATATACGTTATACGTTATACGTTGTACGTTATACGTTATGCGTTATACGTTATACGTTATACGTTATCCGTTATACGTTATACGTTATACGTTATACGTTATACGTTATACGTTATACGTTATACGTTATTCGTTATACGTTATACGTTATACGTTATACGTTATACGTTCTACGTTATACGTTGTACGTTATACGTTGTACCTTATACGTTATACGTTATACGTTATACGATATACGTTATACGTTATACGTTATACGTTATACGTTATATGTTTTACGTTATACCATATACGTTATACGTTATACATTATACGTTATACGTTATACGTTATACGTTATACGTTATACGTTATACGTTATACGTTATTCGTTATACGTTATACGTTATACGTTATACGTTATACGTTATACGTTATACGTTATACGTTATACGTTATACGTTATACGTTATACGTTATACGTTACTCGTTATACGTAATATGAAATACGTTTCACGTTACAAGTTATACGTTATACGTTATACGTTATACGTTATACGTTATACGTTATACGTTATACGTTATACGGTATACGTTATGCGTTATACGTTATACGTTATACGTTATACGTTATACGTTATACGTTATACGTTATACGTTTTACGTTATACGTTATAAGTTACACGTCATACATTATAAGTTACACGTTATACATTATACGTTATACGTTATACGTTATACGTTATACGTTATACGTTATACGCTATACGTTATACGTTATACGTTATACGTTATACGTTATACGTTATACGTTATAAGTTATACGTTATACGTTATACGTTATACGTTATACGTTATACGTTATACGTTATACGTTATACGTTATACGTTATACGTTATACGTTATACGTTACTCGTTATACGTAATATGTAATACGTTTTACGTTATAAGTTATACGTTATACGTTATACGTTATACGTTGTACGTTATACGTTAAACGTTAGACGTTATATGTTATACGTTATACGTTGTACGTTATACGTTATATGTAATATGTAATACGTTATACGTTATACGCCATACGTTATACGTTACACGTTTAACGTTTTACGTTATGCGTTATACGTTATGCGTTATACGTTATACGTTATACGTTATCCGTTATACGTTATACGTTATACGTTATACGTTATACGTTATACGTTATACGTTATACGTTATTCGTTATACGTTATACGTTATACGTTATACGTTATACGTTCTACGTTATACGTTGTACGTTATACGTTGTACCTTATACGTTATACGTTATACGTTATACGATATACGTTATACGTTATACGTTATACGTTATACGTTATATGTTTTACGTTATACCATATACGTTATACGTTATACATTATACGGTATACGTTATACGTTATACGTTATACGTTATACGTTATACGTTATACGTTATTCGTTATACGTTATACGTTATACGTTATACGTTATACGTTATACGTTATACGTTATACGTTATACGTTATACGTTATACGTTATACGTTATACGTTATACGTTATACGTTACTCGTTATACGTAATATGAAATACGTTTCACGTTACAAGTTATACGTTATACGTTATACGTTATACGTTATACGTTATACGTTATACGTTATACGTTATACGTTATAAGTTATACGTTATACGTTATACGTTATAGGTCATACCTTATACGTGATACGTCATACGTTATACGTTATACGTTATACGTTATTCGTTATCCGTTATACGTTATACGTTATACGTTATACGTTATACGTTATACGTTAAACGTTATACGTTATACGTTATACGTTATACGATATACGTTATACGTTATACGTTGTACGTTATACGTTATACGTTATACGTTATACGTTATACGTTATACGTTATACGTTATACGTTATACGTTATACGTTATACGTTATACGTTATACGTTATACGTTATACGTCATACGTTATATGTTATACGTTATACGTTATACGTTATGCGTTATACGTTATACGTTAAACGTTATACGTTATACGTTATACGTTATACGATATACGTTATACGTTATACGTTGTACGTTATACGTTATGCGTTATACGTTATACGTTATACGTTATCCGTTATACGTTATACGTTATACGTTATACGTTATACGTTATACGTTATACGTTATACGTTATTCGTTATACGTTATACGTTATACGTTATACGTTATACGTTCTACGTTATACGTTGTACGTTATACGTTGTACCTTATACGTTATATGTTTTACGTTATACCATATACGTTATACGTTATACATTATACGTTATACGTTATACGTTATACGTTATACGTTATACGTTATACGTTATACGTTATTCGTTATACGTTATACGTTATACGTTATACGTTATACGTTATACGTTATACGTTATACGTTATACGTTATACGTTATACGTTATACGTTATACGTTATACGTTACTCGTTATACGTAATATGAAATACGTTTCACGTTACAAGTTATACGTTATACGTTATACGTTATACGTTATACGTTATACGTTATACGTTATACGTTATACGGTATACGTTATGCGTTATACGTTATACGTTATACGTTATACGTTATACGTTATACGTTATACGTTTTACGTTATACGTTATAAGTTACACGTTATACATTATAAGTTACACGTTATACATTATACGTTATACGTTATACGTTATACGTTATACGTTATACGTTATACGATATACGTTATACGTTATACGTTATACGTTATACGTTATACGTTAAACGTTATACGTTATACGTTATACGTTATACGTTATACGCTATACGTTATACGTTGTACGTTATGCGTTATACGTTATGCGTTATACGTTATACGTTATACGTTATACGTTGTACGTTATACGTTATACGTTATACGTTATACGTTATACGTTATTCGTTATACGTTATACGTTATACGTTATACGTTATACGTTATACGTTATACGTCATACGTTATACGTTATACGTTATACGTTATACGTTATACATTATACGTTATACGTTATACGTTATACGTTATTAGTTATACGTCATACGTTATACGTTATACGTTATACGTCATACGTTATACGTTATACGTTATACGTTATACGTTATACGTTATACGTTATACGTTATACGTTATACGTTATACGTTATACGTTATACGTTATACGTTTTACGTTATACGTTATACGTTGTACGTTATACGTTGTACGTTATACGTTGTACGTTATACGTTGTACGTTATACGATGTACGTTATACGTTATACGTTATACGTTATACGTTACACGTTATACGTTACACGTTATACGTTATACGTTATACGTTATACGTTATACGTTATACGTTATACGTTATACGTTATACGTTATACGTTATACGTTATACGTTATACGTTATACGTTATACGTTATACGTTATACGTTATACGTTATACGTTATACGTTATACGTTATACGTTATACGTTATACGTTATACGTTATACGTTATACGTTATACGTTATACGTTGTACGTTATGCGTTAAACATTATACGTTATACGATATACGTTATACGTTATACGTTATGCGTTATAGCATATACCTTATTCGTTATACGTTATACGTTATACGTTTGACGTTATACGCTATACGGTATACGTTATGCGTTATTCGCTATACGTTATGCGTTATAGGATATACGTTATGCATTATAGGATATACGTTATGCATTATAGGATATACGTTATACGTGATACGTTGTACGTTATACGTTATACGTTATACGTTATACGTTATACGTTATACGTTGTACGTTATGCGTTAAACATTATACGTTATACGATATACGTTATACGTTATACGTTATGCGTTATAGCATATACCTTATTCGTTATACGTTATACGTTATACGTTATACGTTATACGTTATACGTTATACGTTATACGTTATACGTTATACGTTATACGTTATATGTTTTACGTTATCCGTTATACGTTATACGGTATACGTTATGCGTTATACGCTATACGTTATGCGTTATAGGATATACGTTATGCGTTATAGGATATACGTTATACGTGATACGTTGTACGTTATACGTTATACGTTATACGTTATACGTTATACGTTATACGTTATACGTTATACGTTATACGTGATACGTTATACGTTATACGTTATACGTTATACGTTATACGTTATACGTTATATGTTTTACGTTATACGTTATACGTTATACGTTATACGTTATACGTTATACGTTATACGTTAAACGTTATACGTTATACGTTATACGTTATACGCTATACGTTATACGTTGTACGTTATGCGTTGAACGTTATACGTTATACGTTATACGTTATACGTTATAAGCTATACGTTATACGTTGTACGTTATGCGTTATACGTTATGCGTTATACGTTACACGTTATACGTTATACGTTGTACGTTATACGTTATACGTTATACGTTATACGTTATACGTTATACGTTATACGTTATACGTTATACGTTTGACGTTATACGCTATACGGTATACGTTATGCGTTATTCGCTATACGTTATGCGTTATAGGATATACGTTATACGTTATACGTTATACGTTATACGTTATACGTTAAACGTTATACGTTATACGTTATACGTTATACGTTTGACGTTATACGCTATACGGTATACGTTATGCGTTATTCGCTATACGTTATGCGTTATAGGATATACGTTATGCATTATAGGATATACGTTATGCATTATAGGATATACGTTATACGTGATACGTTGTACGTTATACGTTATACGTTATACGTTATACGTTATACGTTATACGTTGTACGTTATGCGTTAAACATTATACGTTATACGATATACGTTATACGTTATACGTTATGCGTTATAGCATATACCTTATTCGTTATACGTTATACGTTATACGTTATACGTTATACGTTATACGTTATACGTTATACGTTATACGTTATACGTTATATGTTTTACGTTATCCGTTATACGTTATACGGTATACGTTATGCGTTATACGCTATACGTTATACGTTATACGTTATACGTTATACGTTATACGTTATACGTTATACGTTATACGTTATACGTTATACGTTATACGTTATACGTTATACGTTATACGTTATACGTTATACGTTATACGTTATACGTTATACGTTTGACGTTATACGCTATACGGTATACGTTATGCGTTATTCGCTATACGTTATGCGTTATAGGATATACGTTATGCATTATAGGATATACGTTATGCATTATAGGATATACGTTATACGTGATACGTTGTACGTTATACGTTATACGTTATACGATGTACGTTATACGTTATACGTTATACGTTATACGTTATACGTTATACGTTACACGTTATACGTTATACGTTATACGTTATACGTTATACGTTATACGTTATACGTTATACGTTATACGTTATACGTTATACGTTATACGTTATACGTTATACGTTATACGTTATACGTTATACGTTATACGTTATACGTTATACGTTATACGTTATACGTTATACGTCATACGTTATATGTTATACGTTATACGTTATACGTTATGCGTTATACGTTATACGTTAAACGTTATACGTTATACGTTATACGTTATACGATATACGTTATACGTTATACGTTGTACGTTATACGTTATGCGTTATACGTTATACGTTATACGTTATCCGTTATACGTTATACGTTATACGTTATACGTTATACGTTATACGTTATACGTTATACGTTATACGTTATACGTTATACGTTATACGTTATACGTTATACGTTATACGTTATACGTTATACGTTATACGTTATACGTTATACGTTATACGTTATACGTTATACGTTATACGTTATACGTTATACGTTATACGTTATACGTTATACGTTATACGTTTGACGTTATACGCTATACGGTATACGTTATGCGTTATTCGCTATACGTTATGCGTTATAGGATATACGTTATGCATTATAGGATATACGTTATGCATTATAGGATATACGTTATACGTGATACGTTGTACGTTATACGTTATACGTTATACGATATACGTTATACGTTATACGTTGTACGTTATACGTTATGCGTTATACGTTATACGTTATACGTTATCCGTTATACGTTATACGTTATACGTTATACGTTATACGTTATACGTTATACGTTATACGTTATTCGTTATACGTTATACGTTATACGTTATACGTTATACGTTCTACGTTATACGTTATACGTTATACGTTATACGTTATACGTTACTCGTTATACGTAATATGTAATACGTTTTACGTTATAAGTTATACGTTATACGTTATACGTTATACGTTGTACGTTATACGTTAAACGTTAGACGTTATATGTTATACGTTATACGTTGTACGTTATACGTTATATGTAATATGTAATACGTTATACGTTATACGCCATACGTTATACGTTACACGTTTAACGTTTTACGTTATGCGTTATACGTTATGCGTTATACGTTATACGTTATACGTTATCCGTTATACGTTATACGTTATACGTTATACGTTATACGTTATCCGTTATACGTTATACGTTATTCGTTATACGTTATACGTTATACGTTATACGTTATACGTTCTACGTTATACGTTGTACGTTATACGTTGTACCTTATACGTTATACGTTATACGTTATACGATATACGTTATACGTTATACGTTATACGTTATACGTTATATGTTTTACGTTATACCATATACGTTATACGTTATACATTATACGTTATACGTTATACGTTATACGTTATACGTTATACGTTATACGTTATACGTTATTCGTTATACGTTATACGTTATACGTTATACGTTATACGTTATACGTTATACGTTATACGTTATACGTTATACGTTATACGTTATACGTTATACGTTATACGTTATACGTTACTCGTTATACGTAATATGAAATACGTTTCACGTTACAAGTTATACGTTATACGTTATACGTTATACGTTATACGTTATACGTTATACGTTATACGTTATACGGTATACGTTATGCGTTATACGTTATACGTTATACGTTATACGTTATACGTTATACGTTATACGTTTTACGTTATACGTTATAAGTTACACGTTATACATTATAAGTTACACGTTATACATTATACGTTATACGTTATACGTTATACGTTATACGTTATACGTTATAGGTTATACGTTATACGTTATACGTTATACGTTATACGTTATACGTTATACGTTATACGTTATACGTTATACGTTATACGTTATACGTTATACGTTATACGTTATACGTTATACGTTATACGTTATACGTTATACGTTATACGTTTTACGTTATACGTTATACGTTATACGTTATACGTTATACGTTATACGTTATACGTTATACGTTATACGTTATACGTTATACGTTATACGTTATACGTTATACGTTACTCGTTATACGTAATATGTAATACGTTTTACGTTATAAGTTATACGTTATACGTTATACGTTATACGTTATACGTTATACGTTATACGTTATACGTTATACGTTATACGTTATACGTTATACGTTATACGTTATACGGTATACGTTATGCGTTATACGTTATACGTTATACGTTATACGTTTTACGTTTTACGTTATACGTTATACGTTATACGATATACGTTATACGTTATACGTTATGCGTTATAGGATATACGTTATACGTTATACGTTATACGTTATACGTTATACGTTATACGTTATACGTTATACGTTATACGTTATACGTTATACGTTATACGTTATACGTTATACGTTATACGTTATACGTTATACGTTATACGTTATACGTTATACGTTATACGTTATACGTTATACGTTATACGTTATACGTTATACGTTATACGTTATACGTTATACGTTATACGTTATACGTTATACGTTATACGTTATACGTTATACGTTATACGTTATACGTTATACGTTATACGTTATACGTTATACGTTATACGTTATACGTTATACGTTATACGTTACTCGTTATACGTAATATGTAATACGTTTTACGTTATAAGTTATACGTTATACGTTATACGTTATACGTTATACGTTATACGTTATACGTTAAACGTTATACGTTATACGTTATACGTTATACGCTATACGTTATACGTTGTACGTTATGCGTTGAACGTTATACGTTATACGTTATACGTTATACGTTATAAGCTATACGTTATACGTTGTACGTTATGCGTTATACGTTATGCGTTATACGTTACACGTTATACGTTATACGTTGTACGTTATACGTTATACGTTATACGTTATACGTTATACGTTATACGTTATACGTTATACGTTTGACGTTATACGCTATACGGTATACGTTATGCGTTATTCGCTATACGTTATGCGTTATAGGATATACGTTATACGTTATACGTTATACGTTATACGTTATACGTTAAACGTTATACGTTATACGTTATACGTTATACGTTTGACGTTATACGCTATACGGTATACGTTATGCGTTATTCGCTATACGTTATGCGTTATAGGATATACGTTATGCATTATAGGATATACGTTATGCATTATAGGATATACGTTATACGTGATACGTTGTACGTTATACGTTATACGTTATACGTTATACGTTATACGTTATACGTTGTACGTTATGCGTTAAACATTATACGTTATACGATATACGTTATACGTTATACGTTATGCGTTATAGCATATACCTTATTCGTTATACGTTATACGTTATACGTTATACGTTATACGTTATACGTTATACGTTATACGTTATACGTTATACGTTATACGTTATATGTTTTACGTTATCCGTTATACGTTATACGGTATACGTTATGCGTTATACGCTATACGTTATACGTTATACGTTATACGTTATACGTTATACGTTATACGTTATACGTTATACGTTATACGTTATACGTTATACGTTATACGTTATACGTTATACGTTTGACGTTATACGCTATACGGTATACGTTATGCGTTATTCGCTATACGTTATGCGTTATAGGATATACGTTATGCATTATAGGATATACGTTATGCATTATAGGATATACGTTATACGTGATACGTTGTACGTTATACGTTATACGTTATACGATGTACGTTATACGTTATACGTTATACGTTATACGTTATACGTTATACGTTACACGTTATACGTTATACGTTATACGTTATACGTTATACGTTATACGTTATACGTTATACGTTATACGTTATACGTTATACGTTATACGTTATACGTTATACGTTATACGTTATACGTTATACGTTATACGTTATACGTTATACGTTATACGTTATACGTTATACGTCATACGTTATATGTTATACGTTATACGTTATACGTTATGCGTTATACGTTATACGTTAAACGTTATACGTTATACGTTATACGTTATACGATATACGTTATACGTTATACGTTGTACGTTATACGTTATGCGTTATACGTTATACGTTATACGTTATCCGTTATACGTTATACGTTATACGTTATACGTTATACGTTATACGTTATACGTTATACGTTATACGTTATACGTTATACGTTATACGTTATACGTTATACGTTATACGTTATACGTTATACGTTATACGTTATACGTTATACGTTATACGTTATACGTTATACGTTATACGTTATACGTTATACGTTATACGTTATACGTTATACGTTATACGTTTGACGTTATACGCTATACGGTATACGTTATGCGTTATTCGCTATACGTTATGCGTTATAGGATATACGTTATGCATTATAGGATATACGTTATGCATTATAGGATATACGTTATACGTGATACGTTGTACGTTATACGTTATACGTTATACGTTATACGTTATACGTTATACGTTGTACGTTATGCGTTAAACATTATACGTTATACGATATACGTTATACGTTATACGTTATGCGTTATAGCATATACCTTATTCGTTATACGTTATACGTTATACGTTATACGTTATACGTTATACGTTATACGTTATACGTTATACGTTATACGTTATACGTTATATGTTTTACGTTATCCGTTATACGTTATACGGTATACGTTATGCGTTATACGCTATACGTTATACGTTATACGTTATACGTTATACGTTATACGTTATACGTTATACGTTATACGTTATACGTTATACGTTATACGTTATACGTTATACGTTATACGTTTGACGTTATACGCTATACGGTATACGTTATGCGTTATTCGCTATACGTTATGCGTTATAGGATATACGTTATGCATTATAGGATATACGTTATGCATTATAGGATATACGTTATACGTGATACGTTGTACGTTATACGTTATACGTTATACGATGTACGTTATACGTTATACGTTATACGTTATACGTTATACGTTATACGTTACACGTTATACGTTATACGTTATACGTTATACGTTATACGTTATACGTTATACGTTATACGTTATACGTTATACGTTATACGTTATACGTTATACGTTATACGTTATACGTTATACGTTATACGTTATACGTTATACGTTATACGTTATACGTTATACGTTATACGTCATACGTTATATGTTATACGTTATACGTTATACGTTATGCGTTATACGTTATACGTTAAACGTTATACGTTATACGTTATACGTTATACGATATACGTTATACGTTATACGTTGTACGTTATACGTTATGCGTTATACGTTATACGTTATACGTTATCCGTTATACGTTATACGTTATACGTTATACGTTATACGTTATACGTTATACGTTATACGTTATACGTTATACGTTATACGTTATACGTTATACGTTATACGTTATACGTTATACGTTATACGTTATACGTTATACGTTATACGTTATACGTTATACGTTATACGTTATACGTTATACGTTATACGTTATACGTTATACGTTATACGTTATACGTTTGACGTTATACGCTATACGGTATACGTTATGCGTTATTCGCTATACGTTATGCGTTATAGGATATACGTTATGCATTATAGGATATACGTTATGCATTATAGGATATACGTTATACGTGATACGTTGTACGTTATACGTTATACGTTATACGATATACGTTATACGTTATACGTTGTACGTTATACGTTATGCGTTATACGTTATACGTTATACGTTATCCGTTATACGTTATACGTTATACGTTATACGTTATACGTTATACGTTATACGTTATACGTTATTCGTTATACGTTATACGTTATACGTTATACGTTATACGTTCTACGTTATACGTTGTACGTTATACGTTGTACCTTATACGTTATACGTTATACGTTATACGATATACGTTATACGTTATACGTTATACGTTATACGTTATATGTTTTACGTTATACCATATACGTTATACGTTATACATTATACGTTATACGTTATACGTTATACGTTATACGTTATACGTTATACGTTATACGTTATTCGTTATACGTTATACGTTATACGTTATACGTTATACGTTATACGTTATACGTTATACGTTATACGTTATACGTTATACGTTATACGTTATACGTTACTCGTTATACGTAATATGAAATACGTTTCACGTTACAAGTTATACGTTATACGTTATACGTTATACGTTATACGTTATACGTTATACGTTATACGTTATACGGTATACGTTATGCGTTATACGTTATACGTTATACGTTATACGTTATACGTTATACGTTATACGTTATACGTTTTACGTTATACGTTATAAGTTACACGTCATACATTATAAGTTACACGTTATACATTATACGTTATACGTTATACGTTATACGTTATACGTTATACGTTATACGTTATACGTTATACGTTATACGTTATACGTTATACGTTATACGTTATACGTTATAAGTTATACGTTATACGTTATACGTTATACGTTATACGTTATACGTTATACGTTATACGTTATACGTTATACGTTATACGTTATACGTTATACGTTACTCGTTATACGTAATATGTAATACGTTTTACGTTATAAGTTATACGTTATACGTTATACGTTATACGTTGTACGTTATACGTTAAACGTTAGACGTTATATGTTATACGTTATACGTTGTACGTTATACGTTATATGTAATATGTAATACGTTATACGTTATACGCCATACGTTATACGTTACACGTTTAACGTTTTACGTTATGCGTTATACGTTATGCGTTATACGTTATACGTTATACGTTATCCGTTATACGTTATACGTTATACGTTATACGTTATACGTTATACGTTATACGTTATACGTTATTCGTTATACGTTATACGTTATACGTTATACGTTATACGTTCTACGTTATACGTTGTACGTTATACGTTGTACCTTATACGTTATACGTTATACGTTATACGATATACGTTATACGTTATACGTTATACGTTATACGTTATATGTTTTACGTTATACCATATACGTTATACGTTATACATTATACGGTATACGTTATACGTTATACGTTATACGTTATACGTTATACGTTATACGTTATTCGTTATACGTTATACGTTATACGTTATACGTTATACGTTATACGTTATACGTTATACGTTATACGTTATACGTTATACGTTATACGTTATACGTTATACGTTATACGTTACTCGTTATACGTAATATGAAATACGTTTCACGTTACAAGTTATACGTTATACGTTATACGTTATACGTTATACGTTATACGTTATACGTTATACGTTATACGGTATACGTTATGCGTTATACGTTATACGTTATACGTTATACGTTATACGTTATACGTTATACGTTATACGTTTTACGTTATACGTTATAAGTTACACGTTATACATTATAAGTTACACGTTATACATTATACGTTTTACGTTATACGTTACACGTTATACGTTATACGTTATAGGTTATACGTTATACGTTATACGTTATACGTTATACGTTATACGTTATACGTTATACGTTATACGTTATACGTTATACGTTATACGTTATACGTTATACGTTATACGTTATACGTTATACGTTATACGTTATACGTTATACGTTATACGTTATACGTTATACGTTATACGTTATACGTTATACGTTATACGTTATACGTTATACGTTATACGTTATACGTTATACGTTATACGTTATACGTTATACGTTATACGTTATACGTTATACGTTATACGTTATACGTTATACGTTATACGTTATACGTTATACGTTATACGTTATACGTTATACGTTATACGTTATACGTTATACGTTATACGTTATACGTTATACGTTATACGTTATACGTTACTCGTTATACGTAATATGTAATACGTTTTACGTTATAAGTTATACGTTATACGTTATACGTTATACGTTGTACGTTATACGTTAAACGTTAGGCGTTATATGTTATACGTTATACGTTATACGTTATGTGTTATACGTTATACGTTATACGTTATACGTTATGCGTTATGCGTTATACGTTATACGTTATGCGTTATACGTTATACGTTATACGTTATACGTTATACGTTATACGTTATACGTTATACGTTATACGTTATACGTTATACGTTATACGTTATACGTTATACGTTATACGTTATACGTTATAAGTTATACGTTATACGTTATACGTTATAGGTCATACCTTATACGTGATACGTCATACGTTATACGTTATACGTTATACGTTATTCGTTATCCGTTATACGTTATACGTTATACGTTATACGTTATACGTTATACGTTAAACGTTATACGTTATACGTTATACGTTATACGATATACGTTATACGTTATACGTTGTACGTTATACGTTATACGTTATACGTTATACGTTATACGTTATACGTTATACGTTATACGTTATACGTTATACGTTATACGTTATACGTTATACGTTATACGTTATACGTCATACGTTATATGTTATACGTTATACGTTATACGTTATGCGTTATACGTTATACGTTAAACGTTATACGTTATACGTTATACGTTATACGATATACGTTATACGTTATACGTTGTACGTTATACGTTATGCGTTATACGTTATACGTTATACGTTATCCGTTATACGTTATACGTTATACGTTATACGTTATACGTTATACGTTATACGTTATACGTTATTCGTTATACGTTATACGTTATACGTTATACGTTATACGTTCTACGTTATACGTTGTACGTTATACGTTGTACCTTATACGTTATATGTTTTACGTTATACCATATACGTTATACGTTATACATTATACGTTATACGTTATACGTTATACGTTATACGTTATACGTTATACGTTATACGTTATTCGTTATACGTTATACGTTATACGTTATACGTTATACGTTATACGTTATACGTTATACGTTATACGTTATACGTTATACGTTATACGTTATACGTTATACGTTACTCGTTATACGTAATATGAAATACGTTTCACGTTACAAGTTATACGTTATACGTTATACGTTATACGTTATACGTTATACGTTATACGTTATACGTTATACGGTATACGTTATGCGTTATACGTTATACGTTATACGTTATACGTTATACGTTATACGTTATACGTTTTACGATATACGTTATAAGTTACACGTTATACATTATAAGTTACACGTTATACATTATACGTTATACGTTATACGTTATACGTTATACGTTATACGTTATACGTTATACGTTATACGTTATACGTTATACGTTATAAGTTATACGTTATACGTTATACGTTATACGTTATACGTTATACGTTATACGTTATACGTTATACGTTATACGTTATACGTTATACGTTATACGTTACTCGTTATACGTAATATGTAATACGTTTTACGTTATAAGTTATACGTTATACGTTATACGTTATACGTTGTACGTTATACGTTAAACGTTAGACGTTATATGTTATACGTTATACGTTGTACGTTATACGTTATATGTAATATGTAATACGTTATACGTTATACGTTATACGTTATACGTTATACGTTATACGTTATACGTTATACGTTATACGTTATACGTTATACGTTATACGTTATACGTTATACGTTATACGTTATACGTTATACGTTACTCGTTATACGTAATATGTAATACGTTTTACGTTATAAGTTATACGTTATACGTTATACGTTATACGTTGTACGTTATACGTTAAACGTTAGGCGTTATATGTTATACGTTATACGTTATACGTTATGTGTTATACGTTATACGTTATACGTTATACGTTATGCGTTATGCGTTATACGTTATACGTTATGCGTTATACGTTATACGTTATACGTTATACGTTATACGTTATACGTTATACGTTATACGTTATACGTTATACGTTATACGTTATACGTTATACGTTATACGTTATACGTTATACGTTATAAGTTATACGTTATACGTTATACGTTATAGGTCATACCTTATACGTGATACGTCATACGTTATACGTTATACGTTATACGTTATTCGTTATCCGTTATACGTTATACGTTATACGTTATACGTTATACGTTATACGTTAAACGTTATACGTTATACGTTATACGTTATACGATATACGTTATACGTTATACGTTGTACGTTATACGTTATACGTTATACGTTATACGTTATACGTTATACGTTATACGTTATACGTTATACGTTATACGTTATACGTTATACGTTATACGTTATACGTTATACGTCATACGTTATATGTTATACGTTATACGTTATACGTTATGCGTTATACGTTATACGTTAAACGTTA
The DNA here is from genome assembly GCF_051014685.1 of Ptiloglossa arizonensis. NCBI lineage: Eukaryota > Metazoa > Arthropoda > Insecta > Hymenoptera > Colletidae > Ptiloglossa > Ptiloglossa arizonensis. The sequence continues at coordinate 53,990 of NW_027479356.1, forward strand.
TACGTTATACGTTATACGTTATACGATATACGTTATACGTTATACGTTGTACGTTATACGTTATGCGTTATACGTTATACGTTATACGTTATCCGTTATACGTTATACGTTATACGTTATACGTTATACGTTATACGTTATACGTTATACGTTATTCGTTATACGTTATACGTTATACGTTATACGTTATACGTTCTACGTTATACGTTGTACGTTATACGTTGTACCTTATACGTTATATGTTTTACGTTATACCATATACGTTATACGTTATACATTATACGTTATACGTTATACGTTATACGTTATACGTTATACGTTATACGTTATACGTTATTCGTTATACGTTATACGTTATACGTTATACGTTATACGTTATACGTTATACGTTATACGTTATACGTTATACGTTATACGTTATACGTTATACGTTATACGTTACTCGTTATACGTAATATGAAATACGTTTCACGTTACAAGTTATACGTTATACGTTATACGTTATACGTTATACGTTATACGTTATACGTTATACGTTATACGGTATACGTTATGCGTTATACGTTATACGTTATACGTTATACGTTATACGTTATACGTTATACGTTTTACGATATACGTTATAAGTTACACGTTATACATTATAAGTTACACGTTATACATTATACGTTATACGTTATACGTTATACGTTATACGTTATACGTTATACGTTATACGTTATACGTTATACGTTATACGTTATAAGTTATACGTTATACGTTATACGTTATACGTTATACGTTATACGTTATACGTTATACGTTATACGTTATACGTTATACGTTATACGTTATACGTTACTCGTTATACGTAATATGTAATACGTTTTACGTTATAAGTTATACGTTATACGTTATACGTTATACGTTGTACGTTATACGTTAAACGTTAGACGTTATATGTTATACGTTATACGTTGTACGTTATACGTTATATGTAATATGTAATACGTTATACGTTATACGCCATACGTTATACGTTACACGTTTAACGTTTTACGTTATGCGTTATACGTTATGCGTTATACGTTATACGTTATACGTTATCCGTTATACGTTATACGTTATACGTTATACGTTATACGTTATACGTTATACGTTATACGTTATTCGTTATACGTTATACGTTATACGTTATACGTTATACGTTCTACGTTATACGTTGTACGTTATACGTTGTACCTTATACGTTATACGTTATACGTTATACGATATACGTTATACGTTATACGTTATACGTTATACGTTATATGTTTTACGTTATACCATATACGTTATACGTTATACATTATACGTTATACGTTATACGTTATACGTTATACGTTATACGTTATACGTTATACGTTATTCGTTATACGTTATACGTTATACGTTATACGTTATACGTTATACGTTATACGTTATACGTTATACGTTATACGTTATACGTTATACGTTATACGTTATACGTTATACGTTACTCGTTATACGTAATATGAAATACGTTTCACGTTACAAGTTATACGTTATACGTTATACGTTATACGTTATACGTTATACGTTATACGTTATACGTTATACGGTATACGTTATGCGTTATACGTTATACGTTATACGTTATACGTTATACGTTATACGTTATACGTTTTACGTTATACGTTATAAGTTACACGTTATACATTATAAGTTACACGTTATACATTATACGTTATACGTTATACGTTATACGTTATACGTTATACGTTATAGGTTATACGTTATACGTTATACGTTATACGTTATACGTTATACGTTATACGTTATACGTTATACGTTATACGTTATACGTTATACGTTATACGTTCTACGTTATACGTTATACGTTATACGTTATACGTTATACGTTATACGTTATACGTTATACGTTATACGTTATACGTTATACGTTATTCGTTATACGTTATACGTTATACGTTATACGTTATACGTTATACGTTATACGTTATACGTTATACGTTATACGTTATACGTTATACGTTATACGTTATACGTTACTCGTTATACGTAATATGTAATACGTTTTACGTTATAAGTTATACGTTATACGTTATACGTTATACGTTGTACGTTATACGTTAAACGTTAGGCGTTATATGTTATACGTTATACGTTATACGTTATGTGTTATACGTTATACGTTATACGTTATACGTTATGCGTTATGCGTTATACGTTATACGTTATGCGTTATACGTTATACGTTATACGTTATACGTTATACGTTATACGTTATACGTTATACGTTATACGTTATACGTTATACGTTATACGTTATACGTTATACGTTATACGTTATACGTTATACGTTATACGTTATACGTTATACGTTATACGTTATACGTTATACGTTATACGTTATACGTTATACGTTATACGTTATACGTTATACGTTATACGTTATACGTTATACGTTATACGTTATACGTTATACGTTATACGTTATACGTTATACGTTATACGTTATACGTTATACGTTATACGTTATACGTTATACGTTATACGTTATACGTTATACGTTATACGTTATACGTTATACGTTACTCGTTATACGTAATATGTAATACGTTTTACGTTATAAGTTATACGTTATACGTTATACGTTATACGTTGTACGTTATACGTTAAACGTTAGGCGTTATATGTTATACGTTATACGTTATACGTTATGTGTTATACGTTATACGTTATACGTTATACGTTATGCGTTATGCGTTATACGTTATACGTTATGCGTTATACGTTATACGTTATACGTTATACGTTATACGTTATACGTTATACGTTATACGTTATACGTTATACGTTATACGTTATACGTTATACGTTATACGTTATACGTTATACGTTATAAGTTATACGTTATACGTTATACGTTATAGGTCATACCTTATACGTGATACGTCATACGTTATACGTTATACGTTATACGTTATTCGTTATCCGTTATACGTTATACGTTATACGTTATACGTTATACGTTATACGTTAAACGTTATACGTTATACGTTATACGTTATACGATATACGTTATACGTTATACGTTGTACGTTATACGTTATACGTTATACGTTATACGTTATACGTTATACGTTATACGTTATACGTTATACGTTATACGTTATACGTTATACGTTATACGTTATACGTTATACGTCATACGTTATATGTTATACGTTATACGTTATACGTTATGCGTTATACGTTATACGTTAAACGTTATACGTTATACGTTATACGTTATACGATATACGTTATACGTTATACGTTGTACGTTATACGTTATGCGTTATACGTTATACGTTATACGTTATCCGTTATACGTTATACGTTATACGTTATACGTTATACGTTATACGTTATACGTTATACGTTATTCGTTATACGTTATACGTTATACGTTATACGTTATACGTTCTACGTTATACGTTGTACGTTATACGTTGTACCTTATACGTTATATGTTTTACGTTATACCATATACGTTATACGTTATACATTATACGTTATACGTTATACGTTATACGTTATACGTTATACGTTATACGTTATACGTTATTCGTTATACGTTATACGTTATACGTTATACGTTATACGTTATACGTTATACGTTATACGTTATACGTTATACGTTATACGTTATACGTTATACGTTATACGTTACTCGTTATACGTAATATGAAATACGTTTCACGTTACAAGTTATACGTTATACGTTATACGTTATACGTTATACGTTATACGTTATACGTTATACGTTATACGGTATACGTTATGCGTTATACGTTATACGTTATACGTTATACGTTATACGTTATACGTTATACGTTTTACGATATACGTTATAAGTTACACGTTATACATTATAAGTTACACGTTATACATTATACGTTATACGTTATACGTTATACGTTATACGTTATACGTTATACGTTATACGTTATACGTTATACGTTATACGTTATAAGTTATACGTTATACGTTATACGTTATACGTTATACGTTATACGTTATACGTTATACGTTATACGTTATACGTTATACGTTATACGTTATACGTTACTCGTTATACGTAATATGTAATACGTTTTACGTTATAAGTTATACGTTATACGTTATACGTTATACGTTGTACGTTATACGTTAAACGTTAGACGTTATATGTTATACGTTATACGTTGTACGTTATACGTTATATGTAATATGTAATACGTTATACGTTATACGCCATACGTTATACGTTACACGTTTAACGTTTTACGTTATGCGTTATACGTTATGCGTTATACGTTATACGTTATACGTTATCCGTTATACGTTATACGTTATACGTTATACGTTATACGTTATACGTTATACGTTATACGTTATTCGTTATACGTTATACGTTATACGTTATACGTTATACGTTCTACGTTATACGTTGTACGTTATACGTTGTACCTTATACGTTATACGTTATACGTTATACGATATACGTTATACGTTATACGTTATACGTTATACGTTATATGTTTTACGTTATACCATATACGTTATACGTTATACATTATACGTTATACGTTATACGTTATACGTTATACGTTATACGTTATACGTTATACGTTATTCGTTATACGTTATACGTTATACGTTATACGTTATACGTTATACGTTATACGTTATACGTTATACGTTATACGTTATACGTTATACGTTATACGTTATACGTTATACGTTACTCGTTATACGTAATATGAAATACGTTTCACGTTACAAGTTATACGTTATACGTTATACGTTATACGTTATACGTTATACGTTATACGTTATACGTTATACGGTATACGTTATGCGTTATACGTTATACGTTATACGTTATACGTTATACGTTATACGTTATACGTTTTACGTTATACGTTATAAGTTACACGTTATACATTATAAGTTACACGTTATACATTATACGTTATACGTTATACGTTATACGTTATACGTTATACGTTATAGGTTATACGTTATACGTTATACGTTATACGTTATACGTTATACGTTATACGTTATACGTTATACGTTATACGTTATACGTTATACGTTATACGTTCTACGTTATACGTTATACGTTATACGTTATACGTTATACGTTATACGTTATACGTTATACGTTATACGTTATACGTTATACGTTATTCGTTATACGTTATACGTTATACGTTATACGTTATACGTTATACGTTATACGTTATACGTTATACGTTATACGTTATACGTTATACGTTATACGTTATACGTTACTCGTTATACGTAATATGTAATACGTTTTACGTTATAAGTTATACGTTATACGTTATACGTTATACGTTGTACGTTATACGTTAAACGTTAGGCGTTATATGTTATACGTTATACGTTATACGTTATGTGTTATACGTTATACGTTATACGTTATACGTTATGCGTTATGCGTTATACGTTATACGTTATGCGTTATACGTTATACGTTATACGTTATACGTTATACGTTATACGTTATACGTTATACGTTATACGTTATACGTTATACGTTATACGTTATACGTTATACGTTATACGTTATACGTTACTCGTTATACGTAATATGTAATACGTTTTACGTTATAAGTTATACGTTATACGTTATACGTTATACGTTGTACGTTATACGTTATACGTTAAACGTTAGACGTTATATGTTATACGTTATACGTTGTACGTTATACGTTATATGTAATATGTAATACGTTATACGTTATACGCCATACGTTATACGTTACACGTTTAACGTTTTACGTTATGCGTTATACGTTATGCGTTATACGTTATACGTTATACGTTATCCGTTATACGTTATACGTTATACGTAATACGTTATACGTTATACGTTATACGTTATACGTTACTCGTTATACGTAATATGTAATACGTTTTACGTTATAAGTTATACGTTATACGTTATACGTTATACGTTGTACGTTATACGTTAAACGTTAGACGTTATATGTTATACGTTATACGTTGTACGTTATACGTTATATGTAATATGTAATACGTTATACGTTATACGCCATACGTTATACGTTACACGTTTAACGTTTTACGTTATGCGTTATACGTTATGCGTTATACGTTATACGTCATACGTTATCCGTTATACGTTATACGTTATACGTTATACGTTATACGTTATACGTTATACGTTATACGTTATTCGTTATACATTATAAGTTATTCGTTATTCGTTATACGTTATACGTTATACGTTATGCGTTATACGTTATACGTTATACGTTGTACGTTATACGTTTTACGTTATACGTTGTACGTTATACGTTATACGTTATACGTTATACGTTATACGTTATACGTTATACGTTATACGTTATACGTTATTAGTTATACGTCATACGTTATACGTTATACGTCATACGTTATCCGTTATACGTTATACGTTATACGTTATACGTTATGCGTTATACGTTATACTTTATACGTTATACGTTATACGTTTGACGTTACACGCTGTACGTTATGCGTTATACGTTATACGTTATACGTTATACGTTATACGTTATTTCTTAAACGTTATACGTTATACGTTATACGTTATACGTTATACGTTATACGATATACGTTATACGTTATACGTTATACGTTATACGTTATGTGTTATACGTTATACGTTATACGTTATACGTCATGCGTTATACGTTATTAGTTATACGTTATGCGTTATACGTTATACGTTATTAGTTATACGTTATACGTTATTAGTTATACGTTATACGTTATACGTTACTCGTTATACGTAATATGTAATACGTTTTACGTTATAAGTTATACGTTATACGTTATACGTTATTCGTTATACGTTATACGTTATACGTTATACGTTATACGTTATACGGTATACGTTATGCGTTATACATTATACGATATACGTTATACGTTATACGTTATACGTTAAATGTTATACGTTATACGTTATACGTTATACGTTATACGTTATACGTTATACGTTATACGTTATACGTTATACGTTATACGTTATACGTTATACGTTATACGTTATACGTTATACGTTATACGTTATACGTTATACGTTATACGTTATACGTTATACGTTACTCGTTATACGTAATATGTAATACGTTTTACGTTATAAGTTATACGTTATACGTTATACGTTATTCGTTATACGTTATACGTTATACGTTATACGTTATACGGTATACGTTATGCGTTATACATTATACGATATACGTTATACGTTATACGTTATACGTTAAATGTTATACGTTATACGTTATACGTTATACGTTATACGTTATACGTTATACGTTATACGTTATACGTTGTACGTTATACGTTTTACGTTATACGTTGTACGTTATACGTTATACGTTATACGTTATACGTTATACGTTATACGTTATACGTTATACGTTATACGTTATACGTTATTAGTTATACGTCATACGTTATACGTTATACGTTATACGTCATACGTTATACGTTATACGTTATACGTTATACGTTATACGTTATACGTTATACGTTATACGTTATACGTTATACGTTATACGTTATACGTTATACGTTATACGTTTTACGTTGTACGTTATACGTTGTACGTTATACGTTGTACGTTATACGTTGTACGTTATACGTTGTACGTTATACGTTATACGTTATACGTTATACGTTATACGTTATACGTTACACGTTATACGTTATACGTTATACGTTATACGTTATACGTTATACGTAATACGTTATACGTTACTCGTTATACGTAAAATGTAATACGTTTTACGTTATAAGTTATACGTTATACGTTAAACGTTATACGTTATACGTTATACGTTATACGTTATACGCTATACGTTATACGTTATACGTTATACGTTATACGTTATATGTTTTACGTTATACGTTATACGTTATACGTTATACGTTATACGTTATACGTTATACGTTATACGTTATACGTTATACGTTACTCGTTATACGTAATATGTAATACGTTTTACGTTATAAGTTATACGTTATACGTTATACGTTATTCGTTATACGTTATACGTTATACGTTATACGTTATACGGTATACGTTATGCGTTATACATTATACGATATACGTTATACGTTATACGTTATACGTTAAACGTTATACGTTATACGTTACACGTTATACGTTATACGTTATACGTTATACGTTATACGTTATACGTTGTACGTTATACGTTTTACGTTATACGTTGTACGTTATACGTTATACGTTATACGTTATACGTTATACGTTATACGTTATACGTTATACGTTATACGTCATACGTTATACGTTATACGTTATACGTCATACGTTATACGTTATACGTTATACGTTATACGTTATACGTTATACGTTATACGTTATACGTTTTACGTTATACGTTATACGTTGTACGTTATACGTTGTACGTTATACGTTGTACGTTATACGTTGTACGTTATACGTTGTACGTTATACGTTATACGTTATACGTTATACGTTATACGTTATACGTTACACGTTATACGTTATACGTTATACGTTATACGTTATACGTTATACGGTATACGTTATACGTTATGCGTTATACGTTATACGTTATACGTTATACGTTATACGTTTGACGTTATACGTTATACGGTATACGTTATGCGTTATACGCTATACGTTATGCGTTATAGGATATACGTTATGCGTTATAGGATATACGTTATACGTGATACGTTGTACGTTATACGTTATACGTTATACGTTATACGTTATACGTTATACGTTATACGTTATACGTTATACGTTATACGTTATACGTTATACGTTATACGTTATACGTTATTAGTTATACGTCATACGTTATACGTTATACGTTATACGTTACACGTTATACGTTATACGTTATACGTTATACGTTATACGTTATACGTTACTCGTTATACGTAAAATGTAATACGTTTTACGTTATAAGTTATACGTTATACGTTAAACGTTATACGTTATACGTTATACGTTATACGTTATACGCTATACGTTATACGTTGTACGTTATGCGTTATACGTTATGCGTTATACGTTATACGTTATACGTTATACGTTGTACGTTATACGTTATACGTTATACGTTATACGTTATACGTTATACGTTATGCGTTATACGTTATACGTTATACGTTATACGTTATACGTTATACGTTATACGTTATACGTTTGACGTTATACGTTATACGGTATACGTTATACGTTATGCGTTATACGTTATACGTTATACGTTATACGTTATACGTTTGACGTTATACGTTATACGGTATACGTTATGCGTTATACGCTATACGTTATGCGTTATAGGATATACGTTATGCGTTATAGGATATACGTTATACGTGATACGTTGTACGTTATACGTTATACGTTATACGTTATACGTTATACGTTATACGTTATACGTTATACGTTATACGTTATACGTTATACGTTATACGTTATACGTTATACGTTATACGTTATATGTTTTACGTTAAACGTTATACGTTATACGTTATACGTTATACGTTATACGTTATACGTTAAACGTTATACGTTATACGTTATACGTTTTACGTTATACGTTATATGTTGTACGTTATGCGTTATACGTTATGCGTTATACGTTATACGTTATACGTTATACGTTATACGTTATACGTTTTACGTTATACGTTATACGTTATACGTTATACGTTATACATTATACGTTATACATTATACGTTATACGTTATTCGTTATACGTTGTTCGTTATACGTTATACGTTATACGATATACGTTATACGTTACTCGTTATACGTAAAATGTAATACGTTTTACGTTATATGTTATACGTTATACGTTATACGTTATACGTTATACGTTATACGTTATACGTTATACGTTATACGTTATACGTTATACGTTATACGTTATACGTTATACGTTTGACATTATACGTTATACGGTATACGTTATACGTTATGCGTTATACCTTATACGTTATACGTTATACGTTATACGTTTGACGTTATACGTTATACGGTATACGTTATGCGTTATACGCTATACGTTATGCGTTATAGGATATACGTTATGCGTTATAGGATATACGTTATACGTGATACGTTGTACGTTATACGTTATACGTTATACGTTATACGTTATACGTTATACGTTATACGTTATACGTTATACGTTATACGTTATACGTTATACGTTATACGTTATACGTTATACGTTATACGTTATACGTTATACGTTTTACGTTATACGTTATACGTTATACGTTATACATTATACGTTATACGTTATACGTTATACGTTATACGTTATACGTTATACGTTATACGTTATACGTTATTCGTTATACGTTATACGTTATACGTTATACGTTATACGTTATACGTTATACGTTATACGGTATACGTTATACGTTATGCGTTATACGTTATACGTTATACGTTATACGTTATACGTTTGACGTTATACGTTATACGTTATACGTTATACGTTATACGTTATACGTTATACGTTTTACGTTGTACGTTATACGTTGTACGTTATACGTTGTACGTTATACGTTGTACGTTATACGTTGTACGTTATACGTTATACGTTATACGTTATACGTTATACGTTATACGTTATACGTTACACGTTATACGTTATACGTTATACGTTATACGTTATACGTTATACGTAATACGTTATACGTTACTCGTTATACGTAAAATGTAATACGTTTTACGTTATAAGTTATACGTTATACGTTAAACGTTATACGTTATACGTTATACGTTATACGTTATTCGTTATACGTTATACGTTATACGTTATACGTTATACGTTCTACGTTATACGTTGTACGTTATACGTTGTACCTTATACGTTATACGTTATACGTTATACGATATACGTTATACGTTATACGTTATACGTTATACGTTATATGTTTTACGTTATACCATATACGTTATACGTTATACATTATACGTTATACGTTATACGTTATACGTTATACGTTATACGTTATACGTTATACGTTATTCGTTATACGTTATACGTTATACGTTATACGTTATACGTTATACGTTATACGTTATACGTTATACGTTATACGTTATACGTTATACGTTATACGTTATACGTTATACGTTACTCGTTATACGTAATATGAAATACGTTTCACGTTACAAGTTATACGTTATACGTTATACGTTATACGTTATACGTTATACGTTATACGTTATACGTTATACGGTATACGTTATGCGTTATACGTTATACGTTATACGTTATACGTTATACGTTATACGTTATACGTTTTACGTTATACGTTATAAGTTACACGTTATACATTATAAGTTACACGTTATACATTATACGTTATACGTTATACGTTATACGTTATACGTTATACGTTATAGGTTATACGTTATACGTTATACGTTATACGTTATACGTTATACGTTATACGTTATACGTTATACGTTATACGTTATACGTTATACGTTATACGTTATACGTTATACGTTATACGTTATACGTTATACGTTATACGTTATACGTTATACGTTATACGTTATACGTTATACGTTATACGTTATACGTTATACGTTATACGTTATACGTTATACGTTATACGTTATACGTTATACGTTATACGTTATACGTTATACGTTATACGTTATACGTTATACGTTATACGTTATACGTTATACGTTATACGTTATACGTTATACGTTATACGTTATACGTTACTCGTTATACGTAATATGTAATACGTTTTACGTTATAAGTTATACGTTATACGTTATACGTTATACGTTGTACGTTATACGTTAAACGTTAGGCGTTATATGTTATACGTTATACGTTATACGTTATGTGTTATACGTTATACGTTATACGTTATACGTTATGCGTTATGCGTTATACGTTATACGTTATGCGTTATACGTTATACGTTATACGTTATACGTTATACGTTATACGTTATACGTTATACGTTATACGTTATACGTTATACGTTATACGTTATACGTTATACGTTATACGTTATACGTTATAAGTTATACGTTATACGTTATACGTTATAGGTCATACCTTATACGTGATACGTCATACGTTATACGTTATACGTTATACGTTATTCGTTATCCGTTATACGTTATACGTTATACGTTATACGTTATACGTTATACGTTAAACGTTATACGTTATACGTTATACGTTATACGATATACGTTATACGTTATACGTTGTACGTTATACGTTATACGTTATACGTTATACGTTATACGTTATACGTTATACGTTATACGTTATACGTTATACGTTATACGTTATACGTTATACGTTATACGTCATACGTTATATGTTATACGTTATACGTTATACGTTATGCGTTATACGTTATACGTTAAACGTTATACGTTATACGTTATACGTTATACGATATACGTTATACGTTATACGTTGTACGTTATACGTTATGCGTTATACGTTATACGTTATACGTTATCCGTTATACGTTATACGTTATACGTTATACGTTATACGTTATACGTTATACGTTATACGTTATTCGTTATACGTTATACGTTATACGTTATACGTTATACGTTATACGTTCTACGTTATACGTTGTACGTTATGCGTTGTACCTTATACGTTATATGTTTTACGTTATACCATATACGTTATACGTTATACATTATACGTTATACGTTATACGTTATACGTTATACGTTATACGTTATACGTTATACGTTATTCGTTATACGTTATACGTTATACGTTATACGTTATACGTTATACGTTATACGTTATACGTTATACGTTATACGTTATACGTTATACGTTATACGTTATACGTTATACGTTACTCGTTATACGTAATATGAAATACGTTTCACGTTACAAGTTATACGTTATACGTTATACGTTATACGTTATACGTTATACGTTATACGTTATACGTTATACGGTATACGTTATGCGTTATACGTTATACGTTATACGTTATACGTTATACGTTATACGTTATACGTTTTACGTTATACGTTATAAGTTACACGTTATACATTATAAGTTACACGTTATACATTATACGTTATACGTTATACGTTATACGTTATACGTTATACGTTATACGTTATACGTTATACGTTATACGTTATACGTTATACGTTATACGTTATACGTTATAAGTTATACGTTATACGTTATACGTTATACGTTATACGTTATACGTTATACGTTATACGTTATACGTTATACGTTATACGTTATACGTTATACGTTACTCGTTATACGTAATATGTAATACGTTTTACGTTATAAGTTATACGTTATACGTTATACGTTATACGTTGTACGTTATACGTTAAACGTTAGACGTTATATGTTATACGTTATACGTTGTACGTTATACGTTATATGTAATATGTAATACGTTATACGTTATACGCCATACGTTATACGTTACACGTTTAACGTTTTACGTTATGCGTTATACGTTATGCGTTATACGTTATACGTTATACGTTATCCGTTATGAGTTATACGTTATACGTTATACGTTATACGTTATACGTTTTACGTTATACGTTGTACGTTATACGTTATACGTTATACGTTATACGTTATACGTTATACGTTATACGTTATACGTTATACGTTATTAGTTATACGTCATACGTTATACGTTATACGTTATACGTCATACGTTATACGTTATACGTTATACGTTATACGTTATACGTTATACGTTATACGTTATACGTTATACGTTATACGTTATACGTTATACGTTATACGTTATACGTTTTACGTTGTACGTTATACGTTGTACGTTATACGTTGTACGTTATACGTTGTACGTTATACGTTGTACGTTATACGTTATACGTTATACGTTATACGTTATACGTTATACGTTACACGTTATACGTTATACGTTATACGTTATACGTTATACGTTATACGTAATACGTTATACGTTACTCGTTATACGTAAAATGTAATACGTTTTACGTTATAAGTTATACGTTATACGTTAAACGTTATACGTTATACGTTATACGTTATACGTTATACGCTATACGTTATACGTTATACGTTATACGTTATACGTTATATGTTTTACGTTATACGTTATACGTTATACGTTATACGTTATACGTTATACGTTATACGTTATACGTTATACGTTATACGTTACTCGTTATACGTAATATGTAATACGTTTTACGTTATAAGTTATACGTTATACGTTATACGTTATTCGTTATACGTTATACGTTATACGTTATACGTTATACGGTATACGTTATGCGTTATACATTATACGATATACGTTATACGTTATACGTTATACGTTAAACGTTATACGTTATACGTTATACGTTATACGTTATACGTTATACGTTATACGTTATACGTTATACGTTGTACGTTATACGTTTTACGTTATACGTTGTACGTTATACGTTATACGTTATACGTTATACGTTATACGTTATACGTTATACGTTATACGTTATACGTCATACGTTATACGTTATACGTTATACGTCATACGTTATACGTTATACGTTATACGTTATACGTTATACGTTATACGTTATACGTTATACGTTTTACGTTATACGTTATACGTTGTACGTTATACGTTGTACGTTATACGTTGTACGTTATACGTTGTACGTTATACGTTGTACGTTATACGTTATACGTTATACGTTATACGTTATACGTTATACGTTACACGTTATACGTTATACGTTATACGTTATACGTTATACGTTATACGGTATACGTTATACGTTATGCGTTATACGTTATACGTTATACGTTATACGTTATACGTTTGACGTTATACGTTATACGGTATACGTTATGCGTTATACGCTATACGTTATGCGTTATAGGATATACGTTATGCGTTATAGGATATACGTTATACGTGATACGTTGTACGTTATACGTTATATGTTATACGTTATACGTTATACGTTATACGTTATACGTTATACGTTATACGTTATACGTTATACGTTATACGTTATACGTTATTAGTTATACGTCATACGTTATACGTTATACGTTATACGTTACACGTTATACGTTATACGTTATACGTTATACGTTATACGTTATACGTTACTCGTTATACGTAAAATGTAATACGTTTTACGTTATAAGTTATACGTTATACGTTAAACGTTATACGTTATACGTTATACGTTATACGTTATACGCTATACGTTATACGTTGTACGTTATGCGTTATACGTTATGCGTTATACGTTATACGTTATACGTTATACGTTGTACGTTATACGTTATACGTTATACGTTATACGTTATACGTTATACGTTATGCGTTATACGTTATACGTTATACGTTATACGTTATACGTTATACGTTATACGTTATACGTTTGACGTTATACGTTATACGGTATACGTTATACGTTATGCGTTATACGTTATACGTTATACGTTATACGTTATACGTTTGACGTTATACGTTATACGGTATACGTTATGCGTTATACGCTATACGTTATGCGTTATAGGATATACGTTATGCGTTATAGGATATACGTTATACGTGATACGTTGTACGTTATACGTTATACGTTATACGTTATACGTTATACGTTATACGTTATACGTTATACGTTATACGTTATACGTTATACGTTATACGTTATACGTTATACGTTATATGTTTTACGTTAAACGTTATACGTTATACGTTATACGTTATACGTTATACGTTATACGTTAAACGTTATACGTTATACGTTATACGTTTTACGTTATACGTTATATGTTGTACGTTATGCGTTATACGTTATGCGTTATACGTTATACGTTATACGTTATACGTTATACGTTATACGTTTTACGTTATACGTTATACGTTATACGTTATACGTTATACATTATACGTTATACATTATACGTTATACGTTATTCGTTATACGTTGTTCGTTA
This sequence comes from Ptiloglossa arizonensis, assembly GCF_051014685.1. Taxonomy (NCBI): domain Eukaryota; kingdom Metazoa; phylum Arthropoda; class Insecta; order Hymenoptera; family Colletidae; genus Ptiloglossa; species Ptiloglossa arizonensis. The sequence goes on from NW_027479356.1 coordinate 70,076, forward strand.
TACGTTATACGTTATACGATATACGTTATACGTTACTCGTTATACGTAAAATGTAATACGTTTTACGTTATATGTTATACGTTATACGTTATACGTTATACGTTATACGTTATACGTTATACGTTATACGTTATACGTTATACGTTATACGTTATACGTTATACGTTATACGTTTGACATTATACGTTATACGGTATACGTTATACGTTATGCGTTATACCTTATACGTTATACGTTATACGTTATACGTTTGACGTTATACGTTATACGGTATACGTTATGCGTTATACGCTATACGTTATGCGTTATAGGATATACGTTATGCGTTATAGGATATACGTTATACGTGATACGTTGTACGTTATACGTTATACGTTATACGTTATACGTTATACGTTATACGTTATACGTTATACGTTATACGTTATACGTTATACGTTATACGTTATACGTTATACGTTATACGTTATACGTTATACGTTATACGTTTTACGTTATACGTTATACGTTATACGTTATACATTATACGTTATACGTTATACGTTATACGTTATACGTTATACGTTATACGTTATACGTTATACGTTATTCGTTATACGTTATACGTTATACGTTATACGTTATACGTTATACGTTATACGTTATACGGTATACGTTATACGTTATGCGTTATACGTTATACGTTATACGTTATACGTTATACGTTTGACGTTATACGTTATACGTTATACGTTATACGTTATACGTTATACGTTATACGTTTTACGTTGTACGTTATACGTTGTACGTTATACGTTGTACGTTATACGTTGTACGTTATACGTTGTACGTTATACGTTATACGTTATACGTTATACGTTATACGTTATACGTTATACGTTACACGTTATACGTTATACGTTATACGTTATACGTTATACGTTATACGTAATACGTTATACGTTACTCGTTATACGTAAAATGTAATACGTTTTACGTTATAAGTTATACGTTATACGTTAAACGTTATACGTTATACGTTATACGTTATACGTTATTCGTTATACGTTATACGTTATACGTTATACGTTATACGTTCTACGTTATACGTTGTACGTTATACGTTGTACCTTATACGTTATACGTTATACGTTATACGATATACGTTATACGTTATACGTTATACGTTATACGTTATATGTTTTACGTTATACCATATACGTTATACGTTATACATTATACGTTATACGTTATACGTTATACGTTATACGTTATACGTTATACGTTATACGTTATTCGTTATACGTTATACGTTATACGTTATACGTTATACGTTATACGTTATACGTTATACGTTATACGTTATACGTTATACGTTATACGTTATACGTTATACGTTATACGTTACTCGTTATACGTAATATGAAATACGTTTCACGTTACAAGTTATACGTTATACGTTATACGTTATACGTTATACGTTATACGTTATACGTTATACGTTATACGGTATACGTTATGCGTTATACGTTATACGTTATACGTTATACGTTATACGTTATACGTTATACGTTTTACGTTATACGTTATAAGTTACACGTTATACATTATAAGTTACACGTTATACATTATACGTTATACGTTATACGTTATACGTTATACGTTATACGTTATAGGTTATACGTTATACGTTATACGTTATACGTTATACGTTATACGTTATACGTTATACGTTATACGTTATACGTTATACGTTATACGTTATACGTTATACGTTATACGTTATACGTTATACGTTATACGTTATACGTTATACGTTATACGTTATACGTTATACGTTATACGTTATACGTTATACGTTATACGTTATACGTTATACGTTATACGTTATACGTTATACGTTATACGTTATACGTTATACGTTATACGTTATACGTTATACGTTATACGTTATACGTTATACGTTATACGTTATACGTTATACGTTATACGTTATACGTTATACGTTATACGTTATACGTTACTCGTTATACGTAATATGTAATACGTTTTACGTTATAAGTTATACGTTATACGTTATACGTTATACGTTGTACGTTATACGTTAAACGTTAGGCGTTATATGTTATACGTTATACGTTATACGTTATGTGTTATACGTTATACGTTATACGTTATACGTTATGCGTTATGCGTTATACGTTATACGTTATGCGTTATACGTTATACGTTATACGTTATACGTTATACGTTATACGTTATACGTTATACGTTATACGTTATACGTTATACGTTATACGTTATACGTTATACGTTATACGTTATACGTTATAAGTTATACGTTATACGTTATACGTTATAGGTCATACCTTATACGTGATACGTCATACGTTATACGTTATACGTTATACGTTATTCGTTATCCGTTATACGTTATACGTTATACGTTATACGTTATACGTTATACGTTAAACGTTATACGTTATACGTTATACGTTATACGATATACGTTATACGTTATACGTTGTACGTTATACGTTATACGTTATACGTTATACGTTATACGTTATACGTTATACGTTATACGTTATACGTTATACGTTATACGTTATACGTTATACGTTATACGTCATACGTTATATGTTATACGTTATACGTTATACGTTATGCGTTATACGTTATACGTTAAACGTTATACGTTATACGTTATACGTTATACGATATACGTTATACGTTATACGTTGTACGTTATACGTTATGCGTTATACGTTATACGTTATACGTTATCCGTTATACGTTATACGTTATACGTTATACGTTATACGTTATACGTTATACGTTATACGTTATTCGTTATACGTTATACGTTATACGTTATACGTTATACGTTATACGTTCTACGTTATACGTTGTACGTTATGCGTTGTACCTTATACGTTATATGTTTTACGTTATACCATATACGTTATACGTTATACATTATACGTTATACGTTATACGTTATACGTTATACGTTATACGTTATACGTTATACGTTATTCGTTATACGTTATACGTTATACGTTATACGTTATACGTTATACGTTATACGTTATACGTTATACGTTATACGTTATACGTTATACGTTATACGTTATACGTTATACGTTACTCGTTATACGTAATATGAAATACGTTTCACGTTACAAGTTATACGTTATACGTTATACGTTATACGTTATACGTTATACGTTATACGTTATACGTTATACGGTATACGTTATGCGTTATACGTTATACGTTATACGTTATACGTTATACGTTATACGTTATACGTTTTACGTTATACGTTATAAGTTACACGTTATACATTATAAGTTACACGTTATACATTATACGTTATACGTTATACGTTATACGTTATACGTTATACGTTATACGTTATACGTTATACGTTATACGTTATACGTTATACGTTATACGTTATACGTTATAAGTTATACGTTATACGTTATACGTTATACGTTATACGTTATACGTTATACGTTATACGTTATACGTTATACGTTATACGTTATACGTTATACGTTACTCGTTATACGTAATATGTAATACGTTTTACGTTATAAGTTATACGTTATACGTTATACGTTATACGTTGTACGTTATACGTTAAACGTTAGACGTTATATGTTATACGTTATACGTTGTACGTTATACGTTATATGTAATATGTAATACGTTATACGTTATACGCCATACGTTATACGTTACACGTTTAACGTTTTACGTTATGCGTTATACGTTATGCGTTATACGTTATACGTTATACGTTATCCGTTATGAGTTATACGTTATACGTTATACGTTATACGTTATACGTTTTACGTTATACGTTGTACGTTATACGTTATACGTTATACGTTATACGTTATACGTTATACGTTATACGTTATACGTTATACGTTATTAGTTATACGTCATACGTTATACGTTATACGTTATACGTCATACGTTATACGTTATACGTTATACGTTATACGTTATACGTTATACGTTATACGTTATACGTTATACGTTATACGTTATACGTTATACGTTATACGTTATACGTTTTACGTTGTACGTTATACGTTGTACGTTATACGTTGTACGTTATACGTTGTACGTTATACGTTGTACGTTATACGTTATACGTTATACGTTATACGTTATACGTTATACGTTACACGTTATACGTTATACGTTATACGTTATACGTTATACGTTATACGTAATACGTTATACGTTACTCGTTATACGTAAAATGTAATACGTTTTACGTTATAAGTTATACGTTATACGTTAAACGTTATACGTTATACGTTATACGTTATACGTTATACGCTATACGTTATACGTTATACGTTATACGTTATACGTTATATGTTTTACGTTATACGTTATACGTTATACGTTATACGTTATACGTTATACGTTATACGTTATACGTTATACGTTATACGTTACTCGTTATACGTAATATGTAATACGTTTTACGTTATAAGTTATACGTTATACGTTATACGTTATTCGTTATACGTTATACGTTATACGTTATACGTTATACGGTATACGTTATGCGTTATACATTATACGATATACGTTATACGTTATACGTTATACGTTAAACGTTATACGTTATACGTTATACGTTATACGTTATACGTTATACGTTATACGTTATACGTTATACGTTGTACGTTATACGTTTTACGTTATACGTTGTACGTTATACGTTATACGTTATACGTTATACGTTATACGTTATACGTTATACGTTATACGTTATACGTCATACGTTATACGTTATACGTTATACGTCATACGTTATACGTTATACGTTATACGTTATACGTTATACGTTATACGTTATACGTTATACGTTTTACGTTATACGTTATACGTTGTACGTTATACGTTGTACGTTATACGTTGTACGTTATACGTTGTACGTTATACGTTGTACGTTATACGTTATACGTTATACGTTATACGTTATACGTTATACGTTACACGTTATACGTTATACGTTATACGTTATACGTTATACGTTATACGGTATACGTTATACGTTATGCGTTATACGTTATACGTTATACGTTATACGTTATACGTTATACGTTTGACGTTATACGTTATACGGTATACGTTATGCGTTATACGCTATACGTTATGCGTTATAGGATATACGTTATGCGTTATAGGATATACGTTATACGTGATACGTTGTACGTTATACGTTATACGTTATACGTTATACGTTATACGTTATACGTTATACGTTATACGTTATACGTTATACGTTATACGTTATACGTTATACGTTATACGTTATTAGTTATACGTCATACGTTATACGTTATACGTTATACGTTACACGTTATACGTTATACGTTATACGTTATACGTTATACGTTATACGTTACTCGTTATACGTAAAATGTAATACGTTTTACGTTATAAGTTATACGTTATACGTTAAACGTTATACGTTATACGTTATACGTTATACGTTATACGCTATACGTTATACGTTGTACGTTATGCGTTATACGTTATGCGTTATACGTTATACGTTATACGTTATACGTTGTACGTTATACGTTATACGTTATACGTTATACGTTATACGTTATACGTTATGCGTTATACGTTATACGTTATACGTTATACGTTATACGTTATACGTTATACGTTATACGTTTGACGTTATACGTTATACGGTATACGTTATACGTTATGCGTTATACGTTATACGTTATACGTTATACGTTATACGTTTGACGTTATACGTTATACGGTATACGTTATGCGTTATACGCTATACGTTATGCGTTATAGGATATACGTTATGCGTTATAGGATATACGTTATACGTGATACGTTGTACGTTATACGTTATACGTTATACGTTATACGTTATACGTTATACGTTATACGTTATACGTTATACGTTATACGTTATACGTTATACGTTATACGTTATACGTTATATGTTTTACGTTAAACGTTATACGTTATACGTTATACGTTATACGTTATACGTTATACGTTAAACGTTATACGTTATACGTTATACGTTTTACGTTATACGTTATATGTTGTACGTTATGCGTTATACGTTATGCGTTATACGTTATACGTTATACGTTATACGTTATACGTTATACGTTTTACGTTATACGTTATACGTTATACGTTATACGTTATACATTATACGTTATACATTATACGTTATACGTTATTCGTTATACGTTGTTCGTTATACGTTATACGTTATACGTTATACGATATACGTTATACGTTACTCGTTATACGTAAAATGTAATACGTTTTACGTTATAAGTTATACGTTATACGTTATACGTTATACGTTATACGTTATACGTTATACGTTATACGTTATACGTTATACGTTATACGTTATACGTTATACGTTATACGTTTGACATTATACGTTATACGGTATACGTTATACGTTATGCGTTATACCTTATACGTTATACGTTATACGTTATACGTTTGACGTTATACGTTATACGGTATACGTTATGCGTTATACGCTATACGTTATGCGTTATAGGATATACGTTATGCGTTATAGGATATACGTTATACGTGATACGTTGTACGTTATACGTTATACGTTATACGTTATACGTTATACGTTATACGTTATACGTTATACGTTATACGTTATACGTTATACGTTATACGTTATACGTTATACGTTATACGTTATACGTTATACGTTATACGTTTTACGTTATACGTTATACGTTATACGTTATACATTATACGTTATACGTTATACGTTATACGTTATACGTTATACGTTATACGTTATACGTTATACGTTATTCGTTATACGTTATACGTTATACGTTATACGTTATACGTTATACGTTATACGTTATACGGTATACGTTATACGTTATGCGTTATACGTTATACGTTATACGTTATACGTTATACGTTTGACGTTATACGTTATACGTTATACGTTATACGTTATACGTTATACGTTATACGTTTTACGTTGTACGTTATACGTTGTACGTTATACGTTGTACGTTATACGTTGTACGTTATACGTTGTACGTTATACGTTATACGTTATACGTTATACGTTATACGTTATACGTTATACGTTACACGTTATACGTTATACGTTATACGTTATACGTTATACGTTATACGTAATACGTTATACGTTACTCGTTATACGTAAAATGTAATACGTTTTACGTTATAAGTTATACGTTATACGTTAAACGTTATACGTTATACGTTATACGTTATACGTTATTCGTTATACGTTATACGTTATACGTTATACGTTATACGTTCTACGTTATACGTTGTACGTTATACGTTGTACCTTATACGTTATACGTTATACGTTATACGATATACGTTATACGTTATACGTTATACGTTATACGTTATATGTTTTACGTTATACCATATACGTTATACGTTATACATTATACGTTATACGTTATACGTTATACGTTATACGTTATACGTTATACGTTATACGTTATTCGTTATACGTTATACGTTATACGTTATACGTTATACGTTATACGTTATACGTTATACGTTATACGTTATACGTTATACGTTATACGTTATACGTTATACGTTATACGTTACTCGTTATACGTAATATGAAATACGTTTCACGTTACAAGTTATACGTTATACGTTATACGTTATACGTTATACGTTATACGTTATACGTTATACGTTATACGGTATACGTTATGCGTTATACGTTATAAGTTATACGTTATACGTTATACGTTATACGTTATACGTTTTACGTTATACGTTATAAGTTACACGTTATACATTATAAGTTACACGTTATACATTATACGTTATACGTTATACGTTATACGTTATACGTTATACGTTATAGGTTATACGTTATACGTTATACGTTATACGTTATACGTTATACGTTATACGTTATACGTTATACGTTATACGTTATACGTTATACGTTATACGTTATACGTTATACGTTATACGTTATACGTTATACGTTATACGTTATACGTTATACGTTATACGTTATACGTTATACGTTATACGTTATACGTTATACGTTATACGTTATACGTTATACGTTATACGTTATACGTTATACGTTATACGTTATACGTTATACGTTATACGTTATACGTTATACGTTATACGTTATACGTTATACGTTATACGTTATACGTTATACGTTACTCGTTATACGTAATATGTAATACGTTTTACGTTATAAGTTATACGTTATACGTTATACGTTATACGTTGTACGTTATACGTTAAACGTTAGGCGTTATATGTTATACGTTATACGTTATACGTTATGTGTTATACGTTATACGTTATACGTTATACGTTATGCGTTATGCGTTATACGTTATACGTTATGCGTTATACGTTATACGTTATACGTTATACGTTATACGTTATACGTTATACGTTATACGTTATACGTTATACGTTATACGTTATACGTTATACGTTATACGTTATACGTTATACGTTATAAGTTATACGTTATACGTTATACGTTATAGGTCATACCTTATACGTGATACGTCATACGTTATACGTTATACGTTATACGTTATTCGTTATCCGTTATACGTTATACGTTATACGTTATACGTTATACGTTATACGTTAAACGTTATACGTTATACGTTATACGTTATACGATATACGTTATACGTTATACGTTGTACGTTATACGTTATACGTTATACGTTATACGTTATACGTTATACGTTATACGTTATACGTTATACGTTATACCTTATACGTTATACGTTATACGTTATACGTCATACGTTATATGTTATACGTTATACGTTATACGTTATGCGTTATACGTTATACGTTAAACGTTATACGTTATACGTTATACGTTATACGATATACGTTATACGTTATACGTTGTACGTTATACGTTATGCGTTATACGTTATACGTTATACGTTATCCGTTATACGTTATACGTTATACGTTATACGTTATACGTTATACGTTATACGTTATACGTTATTCGTTATACGTTATACGTTATACGTTATACGTTATACGTTCTACGTTATACGTTGTACGTTATACGTTGTACCTTATACGTTATATGTTTTACGTTATACCATATACGTTATACGTTATACATTATACGTTATACGTTATACGTTATACGTTATACGTTATACGTTATACGTTATACGTTATTCGTTATACGTTATACGTTATACGTTATACGTTATACGTTATACGTTATACGTTATACGTTATACGTTATACGTTATACGTTATACGTTATACGTTATACGTTATACGTTACTCGTTATACGTAATATGAAATACGTTTCACGTTACAAGTTATACGTTATACGTTATACGTTATACGTTATACGTTATACGTTATACGTTATACGTTATACGGTATACGTTATGCGTTATACGTTATACGTTATACGTTATACGTTATACGTTATACGTTATACGTTTTACGTTATACGTTATAAGTTACACGTTATACATTATAAGTTACACGTTATACATTATACGTTATACGTTATACGTTATACGTTATACGTTATACGTTATACGTTATACGTTATACGTTATACGTTATACGTTATACGTTATACGTTATACGTTATAAGTTATACGTTATACGTTATACGTTATACGTTATACGTTATACGTTATACGTTATACGTTATACGTTATACGTTATACGTTATACGTTATACGTTACTCGTTATACGTAATATGTAATACGTTTTACGTTATAAGTTATACGTTATACGTTATACGTTATACGTTATACGTTGTACGTTATACGTTAAACGTTAGACGTTATATGTTATACGTTATACGTTGTACGTTATACGTTATATGTAATATGTAATACGTTATACGTTATACGCCATACGTTATACGTTACACGTTTAACGTTTTACGTTATGCGTTATACGTTATGCGTTATACGTTATACGTTATACGTTATCCGTTATACGTTATACGTTATACGTTATACGTTATACGTTATACGTTATACGTTATACGTTATTCGTTATACGTTATACGTTATACGTTATACGTTATACGTTCTACGTTATACGTTGTACGTTATACGTTGTACCTTATACGTTATACGTTATACGTTATACGATATACGTTATACGTTATACGTTATACGTTATACGTTATATGTTTTACGTTATACCATATACGTTATACGTTATACATTATACGTTATACGTTATACGTTATACGTTATACGTTATACGTTATACGTTATACGTTATTCGTTATACGTTATACGTTATACGTTATACGTTATACGTTATACGTTATACGTTATACGTTATACGTTATACGTTATACGTTATACGTTATACGTTACTCGTTATACGTAATATGAAATACGTTTCACGTTACAAGTTATACGTTATACGTTATACGTTATACGTTATACGTTATACGTTATACGTTATACGTTATACGTTATACGGTATACGTTATGCGTTATACGTTATACGTTATACGTTATACGTTATACGTTATACGTTATACGTTTTACGTTATACGTTATAAGTTACACGTTATACATTATAAGTTACACGTTATACATTATACGTTATACGTTATACGTTATACGTTATACGTTATACGTTATAGGTTATACGTTATACGTTATACGTTATACGTTATACGTTATACGTTATACGTTATACGTTATTCGTTATACGTTATACGTTATACGTTATACGTTATACGTTATACGTTATGCGTTATGCGTTATACGTTATACGTTATGCGTTATACGTTATACGTTATACGTTATACGTTATACGTTATACGTTATACGTTATACGTTATACGTTATACGTTATACGTTATACGTTATACGTTATACGTTATACGTTATACGTTATACGTTATACGTTATACGTTACTCGTTATACGTAATATGTAATACGTTTTACGTTATAAGTTATACGTTATACGTTATACGTTATACGTTGTACGTTATACGTTAAACGTTAGACGTTATATGTTATACGTTATACGTTGTACGTTATACGTTATATGTAATATGTAATACGTTATACGTTATACGCCATACGTTATACGTTACACGTTTAACGTTTTACGTTATGCGTTATACGTTATGCGTTATACGTTATACGTTATACGTTATCCGTTATACGTTATACGTTATACGTAATACGTTATACGTTATACGTTATACGTTATACGTTACTCGTTATACGTAATATGTAATACGTTTTACGTTATAAGTTATACGTTATACGTTATACGTTATACGTTGTACGTTATACGTTAAACGTTAGACGTTATATGTTATACGTTATACGTTGTACGTTATACGTTATATGTAATATGTAATACGTTATACGTTATACGCCATACGTTATACGTTACACGTTTAACGTTTTACGTTATGCGTTATACGTTATGCGTTATACGTTATACGTCATACGTTATCCGTTATACGTTATACGTTATACGTTATACGTTATACGTTATACGTTATACGTTATACGTTATTCGTTATACGTTATAAGTTATTCGTTATTCGTTATACGTTATACGTTATACGTTATGCGTTATACGTTATACGTTATACGTTGTACGTTATACGTTTTACGTTATACGTTGTACGTTATACGTTATACGTTATACGTTATACGTTATACGTTATACGTTATACGTTATACGTTATACGTTATTAGTTATACGTCATACGTTATACGTTATACGTCATACGTTATCCGTTATACGTTATACGTTATACGTTATACGTTATGCGTTATACGTTATACTTTATACGTTATACGTTATACGTTTGACGTTACACGCTGTACGTTATGCGTTATACGTTATACGTTATACGTTATACGTTATACGTTATTTCTTAAACGTTATACGTTATACGTTATACGTTATACGTTATACGTTATACGATATACGTTATACGTTATACGTTATACGTTATACGTTATGTGTTATACGTTATACGTTATACGTTATACGTCATGCGTTATACGTTATTAGTTATACGTTATGCGTTATACGTTATACGTTATTAGTTATACGTTATACGTTATTAGTTATACGTTATACGTTATACGTTACTCGTTATACGTAATATGTAATACGTTTTACGTTATAAGTTATACGTTATACGTTATACGTTATTCGTTATACGTTATACGTTATACGTTATACGTTATACGTTATACGGTATACGTTATGCGTTATACATTATACGATATACGTTATACGTTATACGTTATACGTTAAATGTTATACGTTATACGTTATACGTTATACGTTATACGTTATACGTTATACGTTATACGTTATACGTTATACGTTATACGTTATACGTTATACGTTATACGTTATACGTTATACGTTATACGTTATACGTTATACGTTATACGTTACTCGTTATACGTAATATGTAATACGTTTTACGTTATAAGTTATACGTTATACGTTATACGTTATTCGTTATACGTTATACGTTATACGTTATACGTTATACGGTATACGTTATGCGTTATACATTATACGATATACGTTATACGTTATACGTTATACGTTAAATGTTATACGTTATACGTTATACGTTATACGTTATACGTTATACGTTATACGTTATACGTTATACGTTGTACGTTATACGTTTTACGTTATACGTTGTACGTTATACGTTATACGTTATACGTTATACGTTATACGTTATACGTTATACGTTATACGTTATACGTTATTAGTTATACGTCATACGTTATACGTTATACGTTATACGTCTACGTTATACGTTATACGTTATACGTTATACGTTATACGTTATACGTTATACGTTATACGTTATACGTTATACGTTATACGTTATACGTTATACGTTATACGTTATACGTTTTACGTTGTACGTTATACGTTGTACGTTATACGTTGTACGTTATACGTTGTACGTTATACGTTGTACGTTATACGTTATACGTTATACGTTATACGTTATACGTTATACGTTACACGTTATACGTTATACGTTATACGTTATACGTTATACGTTATACGTAATACGTTATACGTTACTCGTTATACGTAAAATGTAATACGTTTTACGTTATAAGTTATACGTTATACGTTAAACGTTATACGTTATACGTTATACGTTATACGTTATACGCTATACGTTATACGTTATACGTTATACGTTATACGTTATATGTTTTACGTTATACGTTATACGTTATACGTTATACGTTATACGTTATACGTTATACGTTATACGTTATACGTTATACGTTACTCGTTATACGTAATATGTAATACGTTTTACGTTATAAGTTATACGTTATACGTTATACGTTATTCGTTATACGTTATACGTTATACGTTATACGTTATACGGTATACGTTATGCGTTATACGTTATACGGTATACGTTATACGTTATACATTATACGATATACGTTATACGTTATACGTTATACGTTAAATGTTATACGTTATACGTTATACGTTATACGTTATACGTTATACGTTATACGTTATACGTTATACGTTATTCGTTATACGTTATACGTTATACGTTATACGTTATACGTTATACGTTATACGTTATACGGTATACGTTATACGTTATGCGTTATACGTTATACGTTATACGTTATACGTTATACGTTTGACGTTATACGTTATACGTTATACGTTATACGTTATACGTTATACGTTATACGTTTTACGTTGTACGTTATACGTTGTACGTTATACGTTGTACGTTATACGTTGTACGTTATACGTTGTACGTTATACGTTATACGTTATACGTTATACGTTATACGTTATACGTTATACGTTACACGTTATACGTTATACGTTATACGTTATACGTTATACGTTATACGTAATACGTTATACGTTACTCGTTATACGTAAAATGTAATACGTTTTACGTTATAAGTTATACGTTATACGTTAAACGTTATACGTTATACGTTATACGTTATACGTTATTCGTTATACGTTATACGTTATACGTTATACGTTATACGTTCTACGTTATACGTTGTACGTTATACGTTGTACCTTATACGTTATACGTTATACGTTATACGATATACGTTATACGTTATACGTTATACGTTATACGTTATATGTTTTACGTTATACCATATACGTTATACGTTATACATGATACGTTATACGTTATACGTTATACGTTATACGTTATACGTTATACGTTATACGTTATTCGTTATACGTTATACGTTATACGTTATACGTTATACGTTATACGTTATACGTTATACGTTATACGTTATACGTTATACGTTATACGTTATACGTTATACGTTATACGTTACTCGTTATACGTAATATGAAATACGTTTCACGTTACAAGTTATACGTTATACGTTATACGTTATACGTTATACGTTATACGTTATACGTTATACGTTATACGGTATACGTTATGCGTTATACGTTATACGTTATACGTTATACGTTATACGTTATACGTTATACGTTTTACGTTATACGTTATAAGTTACACGTTATACATTATAAGTTACACGTTATACATTATACGTTATACGTTATACGTTATACGTTATACGTTATACGTTATAGGTTATACGTTATACGTTATACGTTATACGTTATACGTTATACGTTATACGTTATACGTTATACGTTATACGTTATACGTTATACGTTATACGTTATACGTTATACGTTATACGTTATACGTTATACGTTATACGTTATACGTTATACGTTATACGTTATACGTTATACGTTATACGTTATACGTTATACGTTATACGTTATACGTTATACGTTATACGTTATACGTTATACGTTATACGTTATACGTTATACGTTATACGTTATACGTTATACGTTATACGTTATACGTTATACGTTATACGTTATACGTTATACGTTATACGTTATACGTTATACGTTACTCGTTATACGTAATATGTAATACGTTTTACGTTATAAGTTATACGTTATACGTTATACGTTATACGTTGTACGTTATACGTTAAACGTTAGGCGTTATATGTTATACGTTATACGTTATACGTTATGTGTTATACGTTATACGTTATACGTTATACGTTATGCGTTATGCGTTATACGTTATACGTTATGCGTTATACGTTATACGTTATACGTTATACGTTATACGTTATACGTTATACGTTATACGTTATACGTTATACGTTATACGTTATACGTTATACGTTATACGTTATACGTTATACGTTATACGTTATACGTTATAAGTTATACGTTATACGTTATACGTTATAGGTCATACCTTATACGTGATACGTCATACGTTATACGTTATACGTTATACGTTATTCGTTATCCGTTATACGTTATACGTTATACGTTATACGTTATACGTTATACGTTAAACGTTATACGTTATACGTTATACGTTATACGATATACGTTATACGTTATACGTTGTACGTTATACGTTATACGTTATACGTTATACGTTATACGTTATACGTTATACGTTATACGTTATACGTTATACGTTATACGTTATACGTTATACGTTATACGTTATACGTCATACGTTATATGTTATACGTTATACGTTATACGTTATGCGTTATACGTTATACGTTAAACGTTATACGTTATACGTTATACGTTATACGATATACGTTATACGTTATACGTTGTACGTTATACGTTATGCGTTATACGTTATACGTTATACGTTATCCGTTATACGTTATACGTTATACGTTATACGTTATACGTTATACGTTATACGTTATACGTTATTCGTTATACGTTATACGTTATACGTTATACGTTATACGTTCTACGTTATACGTTGTACGTTATACGTTGTACCTTATACGTTATATGTTTTACGTTATACCATATACGTTATACGTTATACATTATACGTTATACGTTATACGTTATACGTTATACGTTATACGTTATACGTTATACGTTATTCGTTATACGTTATACGTTATACGTTATACGTTATACGTTATACGTTATACGTTATACGTTATACGTTATACGTTATACGTTATACGTTATACGTTATACGTTATACGTTACTCGTTATACGTAATATGAAATACGTTTCACGTTACAAGTTATACGTTATACGTTATACGTTATACGTTATACGTTATACGTTATACGTTATACGTCATACGTTATACGTTATACGTTATACGTTATACGTCATACGTTATACGTTATACGTTATACGTTATACGCTATACGTTATTCGTTATACGTTATACGTTATACGTTATACGTTATACGTTATACGTTATACGTTATACGTTATACGTTATACGTTATACGTTATACGTTCTACGTTATACGTTGTTCGTTATACGTTGTACGTTATACGTTGTACGTTATACGTTATACGTTATACGTTATACGTTATACGTTATACGTTATACGTTATACGTTATACGTTATACGTTATACGCTATACGTTATTCGTTATACGTTATACGTTATACGTTATACGTTATACGTTATACGTTACTCGTTATACGTAATATGTAATACGTTTTACGTTATAAGTTATACGTTATACGTTATACGTTATACGTTATACGTTATACGTTATACGTTATACGTTATACGTCATACGTTATACGTTATACGTTATACGTTATACGTCATACGTTATACGTTATACGTTATACGTTATACGCTATACGTTATTCGTTATACGTTATACGTTATACGTTATACGTTATACGTTATACGTTATACGTTATACGTTATACGTTATACGTTATACGTTATACGTTCTACGTTATACGTTGTTCGTTATACGTTGTACGTTATACGTTGTACGTTATACGTTATACGTTATACGTTATACGTTATACGTTATACGTTATACGTTATACGTTATACGTTATACGTTATACGTTATACGTTATACGTTATACGTTATACGTTATACGTTGTACGTTATACGTTGTACGTTATACGTTATACGTCATACGTTATACGTTATAGGTTATACGTTATACGTTATACGTTATACGTTATACGTTATACGTTATACGCTATACGTTATTCGTTATACGTTATACGTTATACGTTATACGTTATACGTTATACGTTATACGTTATACGTTATACGTTATACGTTATACGTTATACGTTATACGTTATACGTTATACGTTATACGTTTGACATTATACGTTATACGGTATACGTTATACGTTATGCGTTATACCTTATACGTTATACGTTATACGTTATACGTTTGACGTTATACGTTATACGGTATACGTTATGCGTTATACGCTATACGTTATGCGTTATAGGATATACGTTATGCGTTATAGGATATACGTTATACGTGATACGTTGTACGTTATACGTTATACGTTATACGTTATACGTTATACGTTATACGTTATACGTTATACGTTATACGTTATACGTTATACGTTATACGTTATACGTTATACGTTATACGTTATACGTTATACGTTTTACGTTATACGTTATACGTTATACGTTATACATTATACGTTATACGTTATACGTTATACGTTATACGTTATACGTTATACGTTATACGTTATACGTTATTCGTTATACGTTATACGTTATACGTTATACGTTATACGTTATACGTTATACGTTATACGGTATACGTTATACGTTATGCGTTATACGTTATACGTTATACGTTATACGTTATACGTTTGACGTTATACGTTATACGTTATACGTTATACGTTATACGTTATACGTTATACGTTTTACGTTGTACGTTATACGTTGTACGTTATACGTTGTACGTTATACGTTGTACGTTATACGTTGTACGTTATACGTTATACGTTATACGTTATACGTTATACGTTATACGTTATACGTTACACGTTATACGTTATACGTTATACGTTATACGTTATACGTTATACGTAATACGTTATACGTTACTCGTTATACGTAAAATGTAATACGTTTTACGTTATAAGTTATACGTTATACGTTAAACGTTATACGTTATACGTTATACGTTATACGTTATTCGTTATACGTTATACGTTATACGTTATACGTTATACGTTCTACGTTATACGTTGTACGTTATACGTTGTACCTTATACGTTATACGTTATACGTTATACGATATACGTTATACGTTATACGTTATACGTTATACGTTATATGTTTTACGTTATACCATATACGTTATACGTTATACATGATACGTTATACGTTATACGTTATACGTTATACGTTATACGTTATACGTTATACGTTATTCGTTATACGTTATACGTTATACGTTATACGTTATACGTTATACGTTATACGTTATACGTTATACGTTATACGTTATACGTTATACGTTATACGTTATACGTTATACGTTACTCGTTATACGTAATATGAAATACGTTTCACGTTACAAGTTATACGTTATACGTTATACGTTATACGTTATACGTTATACGTTATACGTTATACGTTATACGGTATACGTTATGCGTTATACGTTATACGTTATACGTTATACGTTATACGTTATACGTTATACGTTTTACGTTATACGTTATAAGTTACACGTTATACATTATAAGTTACACGTTATACATTATACGTTATACGTTATACGTTATACGTTATACGTTATACGTTATAGGTTATACGTTATACGTTATACGTTATACGTTATACGTTATACGTTATACGTTATACGTTATACGTTATACGTTATACGTTATACGTTATACGTTATACGTTATACGTTATACGTTATACGTTATACGTTATACGTTATACGTTATACGTTATACGTTATACGTTATACGTTATACGTTATACGTTATACGTTATACGTTATACGTTATACGTTATACGTTATACGTTATACGTTATACG
Organism: Ptiloglossa arizonensis; assembly: GCF_051014685.1. Classification (NCBI taxonomy): domain Eukaryota; kingdom Metazoa; phylum Arthropoda; class Insecta; order Hymenoptera; family Colletidae; genus Ptiloglossa; species Ptiloglossa arizonensis. The sequence goes on from NW_027479356.1 coordinate 89,091, forward strand.
TTATACGTTATACGTTATACGTTATACGTTATACGTTATACGTTATACGTTATACGTTATACGTTATACGTTATACGTTATACGTTATACGTTATACGTTACTCGTTATACGTAATATGTAATACGTTTTACGTTATAAGTTATACGTTATACGTTATACGTTATACGTTGTACGTTATACGTTAAACGTTAGGCGTTATATGTTATACGTTATACGTTATACGTTATGTGTTATACGTTATACGTTATACGTTATACGTTATGCGTTATGCGTTATACGTTATACGTTATGCGTTATACGTTATACGTTATACGTTATACGTTATACGTTATACGTTATACGTTATACGTTATACGTTATACGTTATACGTTATACGTTATACGTTATACGTTATACGTTATACGTTATACGTTATACGTTATAAGTTATACGTTATACGTTATACGTTATAGGTCATACCTTATACGTGATACGTCATACGTTATACGTTATACGTTATACGTTATTCGTTATCCGTTATACGTTATACGTTATACGTTATACGTTATACGTTATACATTAAACGTTATACGTTATACGTTATACGTTATACGATATACGTTATACGTTATACGTTGTACGTTATACGTTATACGTTATACGTTATACGTTATACGTTATACGTTATACGTTATACGTTATACGTTATACGTTATACGTTATACGTTATACGTTATACGTTATACGTCATACGTTATATGTTATACGTTATACGTTATACGTTATGCGTTATACGTTATACGTTAAACGTTATACGTTATACGTTATACGTTATACGATATACGTTATACGTTATACGTTGTACGTTATACGTTATGCGTTATACGTTATACGTTATACGTTATCCGTTATACGTTATACGTTATACGTTATACGTTATACGTTATACGTTATACGTTATACGTTATTCGTTATACGTTATACGTTATACGTTATACGTTATACGTTCTACGTTATACGTTGTACGTTATACGTTGTACCTTATACGTTATATGTTTTACGTTATACCATATACGTTATACGTTATACATTATACGTTATACGTTATACGTTATACGTTATACGTTATACGTTATACGTTATACGTTATTCGTTATACGTTATACGTTATACGTTATACGTTATACGTTATACGTTATACGTTATACGTTATACGTTATACGTTATACGTTATACGTTATACGTTATACGTTATACGTTACTCGTTATACGTAATATGAAATACGTTTCACGTTACAAGTTATACGTTATACGTTATACGTTATACGTTATACGTTATACGTTATACGTTATACGTTATACGGTATACGTTATGCGTTATACGTTATACGTTATACGTTATACGTTATACGTTATACGTTATACGTTTTACGTTATACGTTATAAGTTACACGTTATACATTATAAGTTACACGTTATACATTATACGTTATACGTTATACGTTATACGTTATACGTTATACGTTATACGTTATACGTTATACGTTATACGTTATACGTTATACGTTATACGTTATACGTTATAAGTTATACGTTATACGTTATACGTTATACGTTATACGTTATACGTTATACGATATACGTTATACGTTATACGTTATACGTTATACGTTATACGTTACTCGTTATACGTAATATGTAATACGTTTTACGTTATAAGTTATACGTTATACGTTATACGTTATACGTTGTACGTTATACGTTAAACGTTAGACGTTATATGTTATACGTTATACGTTGTACGTTATACGTTATATGTAATATGTAATACGTTATACGTTATACGCCATACGTTATACGTTACACGTTTAACGTTTTACGTTATGCGTTATACGTTATGCGTTATACGTTATACGTTATACGTTATCCGTTATACGTTATACGTTATACGTTATACGTTATACGTTATACGTTATACGTTATACGTTATTCGTTATACGTTATACGTTATACGTTATACGTTATACGTTCTACGTTATACGTTGTACGTTATACGTTGTACCTTATACGTTATACGTTATACGTTATACGATATACGTTATACGTTATACGTTATACGTTATACGTTATATGTTTTACGTTATACCATATACGTTATACGTTATACATTATACGTTATACGTTATACGTTATACGTTATACGTTATACGTTATACGTTATACGTTATTCGTTATACGTTATACGTTATACGTTATACGTTATACGTTATACGTTATACGTTATACGTTATACGTTATACGTTATACGTTATACGTTATACGTTATACGTTATACGTTATACGTTACTCGTTATACGTAATATGAAATACGTTTCACGTTACAAGTTATACGTTATACGTTATACGTTATACGTTATACGTTATACGTTATACGTTATACGTTATACGGTATACGTTATGCGTTATACGTTATACGTTATACGTTATACGTTATACGTTATACGTTATACGTTTTACGTTATACGTTATAAGTTACACGTTATACATTATAAGTTACACGTTATACATTATACGTTATACGTTATACGTTATACGTTATACGTTATACGTTATAGGTTATACGTTATACGTTATACGTTATACGTTATACGTTATACGTTATACGTTATACGTTATTCGTTATACGTTATACGTTATACGTTATACGTTATACGTTATACGTTATGCGTTATGCGTTATACGTTATACGTTATGCGTTATACGTTATACGTTATACGTTATACGTTATACGTTATACGTTATACGTTATACGTTATACGTTATACGTTATACGTTATACGTTATACGTTATACGTTATACGTTATACGTTATACGTTATACGTTACTCGTTATACGTAATATGTAATACGTTTTACGTTATAAGTTATACGTTATACGTTATACGTTATACGTTGTACGTTATACGTTAAACGTTAGACGTTATATGTTATACGTTATACGTTGTACGTTATACGTTATATGTAATATGTAATACGTTATACGTTATACGCCATACGTTATACGTTACACGTTTAACGTTTTACGTTATGCGTTATACGTTATGCGTTATACGTTATACGTTATACGTTATCCGTTATACGTTATACGTTATACGTAATACGTTATACGTTATACGTTATACGTTATACGTTACTCGTTATACGTAATATGTAATACGTTTTACGTTATAAGTTATACGTTATACGTTATACGTTATACGTTGTACGTTATACGTTAAACGTTAGACGTTATATGTTATACGTTATACGTTGTACGTTATACGTTATATGTAATATGTAATACGTTATACGTTATACGCCATACGTTATACGTTACACGTTTAACGTTTTACGTTATGCGTTATACGTTATGCGTTATACGTTATACGTCATACGTTATCCGTTATACGTTATACGTTATACGTTATACGTTATACGTTATACGTTATACGTTATACGTTATTCGTTATACGTTATAAGTTATTCGTTATTCGTTATACGTTATACGTTATACGTTATGCGTTATACGTTATACGTTATACGTTGTACGTTATACGTTTTACGTTATACGTTGTACGTTATACGTTATACGTTATACGTTATACGTTATACGTTATACGTTATACGTTATACGTTATACGTTATTAGTTATACGTCATACGTTATACGTTATACGTCATACGTTATCCGTTATACGTTATACGTTATACGTTATACGTTATGCGTTATACGTTATACGTTATACGTTGTACGTTATACGTTATACGTCATACGTTATACGTTATAGGTTATACGTTATACGTTATACGTTATACGTTATACGTTATACGTTATACGCTATACGTTATTCGTTATACGTTATACGTTATACGTTATACGTTATACGTTATACGTTATACGTTATACGTTATACGTTATACGTTATACGTTATACGTTATACGTTATACGTTATACGTTATACGTTTGACATTATACGTTATACGGTATACGTTATACGTTATGCGTTATACCTTATACGTTATACGTTATACGTTATACGTTTGACGTTATACGTTATACGGTATACGTTATGCGTTATACGCTATACGTTATGCGTTATAGGATATACGTTATGCGTTATAGGATATACGTTATACGTGATACGTTGTACGTTATACGTTATACGTTATACGTTATACGTTATACGTTATACGTTATACGTTATACGTTATACGTTATACGTTATACGTTATACGTTATACGTTATACGTTATACGTTATACGTTATACGTTTTACGTTATACGTTATACGTTATACGTTATACATTATACGTTATACGTTATACGTTATACGTTATACGTTATACGTTATACGTTATACGTTATACGTTATTCGTTATACGTTATACGTTATACGTTATACGTTATACGTTATACGTTATACGTTATACGGTATACGTTATACGTTATGCGTTATACGTTATACGTTATACGTTATACGTTATACGTTACACGTTATACGTTATACGTTATACGTTATACGTTATACGTTATACGTAATACGTTATACGTTACTCGTTATACGTAAAATGTAATACGTTTTACGTTATAAGTTATACGTTATACGTTAAACGTTATACGTTATACGTTATACGTTATACGTTATTCGTTATACGTTATACGTTATACGTTATACGTTATACGTTCTACGTTATACGTTGTACGTTATACGTTGTACCTTATACGTTATACGTTATACGTTATACGATATACGTTATACGTTATACGTTATACGTTATACGTTATATGTTTTACGTTATACCATATACGTTATACGTTATACATTATACGTTATACGTTATACGTTATACGTTATACGTTATACGTTATACGTTATACGTTATTCGTTATACGTTATACGTTATACGTTATACGTTATACGTTATACGTTATACGTTATACGTTATACGTTATACGTTATACGTTATACGTTATACGTTATACGTTATACGTTACTCGTTATACGTAATATGAAATACGTTTCACGTTACAAGTTATACGTTATACGTTATACGTTATACGTTATACGTTATACGTTATACGTTATACGTTATACGGTATACGTTATGCGTTATACGTTATACGTTATACGTTATACGTTATACGTTATACGTTATACGTTTTACGTTATACGTTATAAGTTACACGTTATACATTATAAGTTACACGTTATACATTATACGTTATACGTTATACGTTATACGTTATACGTTATACGTTATAGGTTATACGTTATACGTTATACGTTATACGTTATACGTTATACGTTATACGTTATACGTTATACGTTATACGTTATACGTTATACGTTATACGTTATACGTTATACGTTATACGTTATACGTTATACGTTATACGTTATACGTTATACGTTATACGTTATACGTTATACGTTATACGTTATACGTTATACGTTATACGTTATACGTTATACGTTATACGTTATACGTTATACGTTATACGTTATACGTTATACGTTATACGTTATACGTTATACGTTATACGTTATACGTTATACGTTATACGTTATACGTTATACGTTATACGTTATACGTTATACGTTATACGTTACTCGTTATACGTAATATGTAATACGTTTTACGTTATAAGTTATACGTTATACGTTATACGTTATACGTTGTACGTTATACGTTAAACGTTAGGCGTTATATGTTATACGTTATACGTTATACGTTATGTGTTATACGTTATACGTTATACGTTATACGTTATGCGTTATGCGTTATACGTTATACGTTATGCGTTATACGTTATACGTTATACGTTATACGTTATACGTTATACGTTATACGTTATACGTTATACGTTATACGTTATACGTTATACGTTATACGTTATACGTTATACGTTATACGTTATACGTTATAAGTTATACGTTATACGTTATACGTTATAGGTCATACCTTATACGTGATACGTCATACGTTATACGTTATACGTTATACGTTATTCGTTATCCGTTATACGTTATACGTTATACGTTATACGTTATACGTTATACGTTAAACGTTATACGTTATACGTTATACGTTATACGATATACGTTATACGTTATACGTTGTACGTTATACGTTATACGTTATACGTTATACGTTATACGTTATACGTTATACGTTATACGTTATACGTTATACGTTATACGTTATACGTTATACGTTATACGTCATACGTTATATGTTATACGTTATACGTTATACGTTATGCGTTATACGTTATACGTTAAACGTTATACGTTATACGTTATACGTTATACGATATACGTTATACGTTATACGTTGTACGTTATACGTTATGCGTTATACGTTATACGTTATACGTTATCCGTTATACGTTATACGTTATACGTTATACGTTATACGTTATACGTTATACGTTATACGTTATTCGTTATACGTTATACGTTATACGTTATACGTTATACGTTCTACGTTATACGTTGTACGTTATACGTTGTACCTTATACGTTATATGTTTTACGTTATACCATATACGTTATACGTTATACATTATACGTTATACGTTATACGTTATACGTTATACGTTATACGTTATACGTTATACGTTATTCGTTATACGTTATACGTTATACGTTATACGTTATACGTTATACGTTATACGTTATACGTTATACGTTATACGTTATACGTTATACGTTATACGTTATACGTTATACGTTACTCGTTATACGTAATATGAAATACGTTTCACGTTACAAGTTATACGTTATACGTTATACGTTATACGTTATACGTTATACGTTATACGTTATACGTTATACGGTATACGTTATGCGTTATACGTTATACGTTATACGTTATACGTTATACGTTATACGTTATACGTTTTACGTTATACGTTATAAGTTACACGTTATACATTATAAGTTACACGTTATACATTATACGTTATACGTTATACGTTATACGTTATACGTTATACGTTATACGTTATACGTTATACGTTATACGTTATACGTTATACGTTATACGTTATACGTTATAAGTTATACGTTATACGTTATACGTTATACGTTATACGTTATACGTTATACGTTATACGTTATACGTTATACGTTATACGTTATACGTTATACGTTACTCGTTATACGTAATATGTAATACGTTTTACGTTATAAGTTATACGTTATACGTTATACGTTATACGTTGTACGTTATACGTTAAACGTTAGACGTTATATGTTATACGTTATACGTTGTACGTTATACGTTATATGTAATATGTAATACGTTATACGTTATACGCCATACGTTATACGTTACACGTTTAACGTTTTACGTTATGCGTTATACGTTATGCGTTATACGTTATACGTTATACGTTATCCGTTATACGTTATACGTTATACGTTATACGTTATACGTTATACGTTATACGTTATACGTTATTCGTTATACGTTATACGTTATACGTTATACGTTATACGTTCTACGTTATACGTTGTACGTTATACGTTGTACCTTATACGTTATACGTTATACGTTATACGATATACGTTATACGTTATACGTTATACGTTATACGTTATATGTTTTACGTTATACCATATACGTTATACGTTATACATTATACGTTATACGTTATACGTTATACGTTATACGTTATACGTTATACGTTATACGTAATTCGTTATACGTTATACGTTATACGTTATACGTTATACGTTATACGTTATACGTTATACGTTATACGTTATACGTTATACGTTATACGTTATACGTTATACGTTATACGTTATACGTTACTCGTTATACGTAATATGAAATACGTTTCACGTTACAAGTTATACGTTATACGTTATACGTTATACGTTATACGTTATACGTTATACGTTATACGTTATACGTTATACGGTATACGTTATGCGTTATACGTTATACGTTATACGTTATACGTTATACGTTATACGTTATACGTTTTACGTTATACGTTATAAGTTACACGTTATACATTATAAGTTACACGTTATACATTATACGTTATACGTTATACGTTATACGTTATACGTTATACGTTATAGGTTATACGTTATACGTTATACGTTATACGTTATACGTTATACGTTATACGTTATACGTTATTCGTTATACGTTATACGTTATACGTTATACGTTATACGTTATACGTTATGCGTTATGCGTTATACGTTATACGTTATGCGTTATACGTTATACGTTATACGTTATACGTTATACGTTATACGTTATACGTTATACGTTATACGTTATACGTTATACGTTATACGTTATACGTTATACGTTATACGTTATACGTTATACGTTATACGTTATACGTTACTCGTTATACGTAATATGTAATACGTTTTACGTTATAAGTTATACGTTATACGTTATACGTTATACGTTGTACGTTATACGTTAAACGTTAGACGTTATATGTTATACGTTATACGTTGTACGTTATACGTTATATGTAATATGTAATACGTTATACGTTATACGCCATACGTTATACGTTACACGTTTAACGTTTTACGTTATGCGTTATACGTTATGCGTTATACGTTATACGTTATACGTTATCCGTTATACGTTATACGTTATACGTAATACGTTATACGTTATACGTTATACGTTATACGTTACTCGTTATACGTAATATGTAATACGTTTTACGTTATAAGTTATACGTTATACGTTATACGTTATACGTTGTACGTTATACGTTAAACGTTAGACGTTATATGTTATACGTTATACGTTGTACGTTATACGTTATATGTAATATGTAATACGTTATACGTTATACGCCATACGTTATACGTTACACGTTTAACGTTTTACGTTATGCGTTATACGTTATGCGTTATACGTTATACGTCATACGTTATCCGTTATACGTTATACGTTATACGTTATACGTTATACGTTATACGTTATACGTTATACGTTATTCGTTATACGTTATAAGTTATTCGTTATTCGTTATACGTTATACGTTATACGTTATGCGTTATACGTTATACGTTATACGTTGTACGTTATACGTTTTACGTTATACGTTGTACGTTATACGTTATACGTTATACGTTATACGTTATACGTTATACGTTATACGTTATACGTTATACGTTATTAGTTATACGTCATACGTTATACGTTATACGTCATACGTTATCCGTTATACGTTATACGTTATACGTTATACGTTATGCGTTATACGTTATACTTTATACGTTATACGTTATACGTTTGACGTTACACGCTGTACGTTATGCGTTATACGTTATACGTTATACGTTATACGTTATACGTTATTTCTTAAACGTTATACGTTATACGTTATACGTTATACGTTATACGTTATACGATATACGTTATACGTTATACGTTATACGTTATACGTTATGTGTTATACGTTATACGTTATACGTTATACGTCATGCGTTATACGTTATTAGTTATACGTTATGCGTTATACGTTATACGTTATTAGTTATACGTTATACGTTATTAGTTATACGTTATACGTTATACGTTACTCGTTATACGTAATATGTAATACGTTTTACGTTATAAGTTATACGTTATACGTTATACGTTATTCGTTATACGTTATACGTTATACGTTATACGTTATACGTTATACGGTATACGTTATGCGTTATACATTATACGATATACGTTATACGTTATACGTTATACGTTAAATGTTATACGTTATACGTTATACGTTATACGTTATACGTTATACGTTATACGTTATACGTTATACGTTATACGTTATACGTTATACGTTATACGTTATACGTTATACGTTATACGTTATACGTTATACGTTATACGTTATACGTTACTCGTTATACGTAATATGTAATACGTTTTACGTTATAAGTTATACGTTATACGTTATACGTTATTCGTTATACGTTATACGTTATACGTTATACGTTATACGGTATACGTTATGCGTTATACATTATACGATATACGTTATACGTTATACGTTATACGTTAAATGTTATACGTTATACGTTATACGTTATACGTTATACGTTATACGTTATACGTTATACGTTATACGTTGTACGTTATACGTTTTACGTTATACGTTGTACGTTATACGTTATACGTTATACGTTATACGTTATACGTTATACGTTATACGTTATACGTTATACGTTATTAGTTATACGTCATACGTTATACGTTATACGTTATACGTCATACGTTATACGTTATACGTTATACGTTATACGTTATACGTTATACGTTATACGTTATACGTTATACGTTATACGTTATACGTTATACGTTATACGTTATACGTTTTACGTTGTACGTTATACGTTGTACGTTATACGTTGTACGTTATACGTTGTACGTTATACGTTGTACGTTATACGTTATACGTTATACGTTATACGTTATACGTTATACGTTACACGTTATACGTTATACGTTATACGTTATACGTTATACGTTATACGTAATACGTTATACGTTACTCGTTATACGTAAAATGTAATACGTTTTACGTTATAAGTTATACGTTATACGTTAAACGTTATACGTTATACGTTATACGTTATACGTTATACGCTATACGTTATACGTTATACGTTATACGTTATACGTTATATGTTTTACGTTATACGTTATACGTTATACGTTATACGTTATACGTTATACGTTATACGTTATACGTTATACGTTATACGTTACTCGTTATACGTAATATGTAATACGTTTTACGTTATAAGTTATACGTTATACGTTATACGTTATTCGTTATACGTTATACGTTATACGTTATACGTTATACGGTATACGTTATGCGTTATACGTTATACGGTATACGTTATACGTTATACATTATACGATATACGTTATACGTTATACGTTATACGTTAAATGTTATACGTTATACGTTATACGTTATACGTTATACGTTGTACGTTATACGTTTTACGTTATACGTTGTACGTTATACGTTTTACGTTATACGTTGTACGTTATACGTTATACGTTATACGTTATACGTTATACGTTATACGTTATACGTTATACGTTATACGTCATACGTTATACGTTATACGTTATACGTCATACGTTATACGTTATACGTTATACGTTATACGTTATACGTTATACGTTATACGTTTTACGTTATACGTTATACGTTGTACGTTATACGTTGTACGTTATACGTTGTACGTTATACGTTGTACGTTATACGTTGTACGTTATACGTTATACGTTATACGTTATACGTTATACGTTATACGTTACACGTTATACGTTATACGTTATACGTTATACGTTATACGTTTATACGGTATACGTTATACGTTATGCGTTATACGTTATACGTTATACGTTATACGTTATACGTTTGACGTTATACGTTATACGGTATACGTTATGCGTTATACGCTATACGTTATGCGTTATAGGATATACGTTATGCGTTATAGGATATACGTTATACGTGATACGTTGTACGTTATACGTTATACGTTATACGTTATACGTTATACGTTATACGTTATACGTTATACGTTATACGTTATACGTTATACGTTATACGTTATACGTTATACGTTATTAGTTATACGTCATACGTTATACGTTATACGTTATACGTTACACGTTATACGTTATACGTTATACGTTATACGTTATACGTTATACGTTACTCGTTATACGTAAAATGTAATACGTTTTACGTTATAAGTTATACGTTATACGTTAAACGTTATACGTTATACGTTATACGTTATACGTTATACGCTATACGTTATACGTTGTACGTTATGCGTTATACGTTATGCGTTATACGTTATACGTTATACGTTATACGTTGTACGTTATACGTTATACGTTATACGTTATACGTTATACGTTATACGTTATGCGTTATACGTTATACGTTATACGTTATACGTTATACGTTATACGTTATACGTTATACGTTTGACGTTATACGTTATACGGTATACGTTATACGTTATGCGTTATACGTTATACGTTATACGTTATACGTTATACGTTTGACGTTATACGTTATACGGTATACGTTATGCGTTATACGCTATACGTTATGCGTTATAGGATATACGTTATGCGTTATAGGATATACGTTATACGTGATACGTTGTACGTTATACGTTATACGTTATACGTTATACGTTATACGTTATACGTTATACGTTATACGTTATACGTTATACGTTATACGTTATACGTTATATGTTTTACGTTAAACGTTATACGTTATACGTTATACGTTATACGTTATACGTTATACGTTAAACGTTATACGTTATACGTTATACGTTTTACGTTATACGTTATATGTTGTACGTTATGCGTTATACGTTATGCGTTATACGTTATACGTTATACGTTATACGTTATACGTTATACGTTTTACGTTATACGTTATACGTTATACGTTATACGTTATACATTATACGTTATACATTATACGTTATACGTTATTCGTTATACGTTGTTCGTTATACGTTATACGTTATACGATATACGTTATACGTTACTCGTTATACGTAAAATGTAATACGTTTTACGTTATAAGTTATACGTTATACGTTATACGTTATACGTTATACGTTATACGTTATACGTTATACGTTATACGTTATACGTTATACGTTATACGTTTATACGTTTGACATTATACGTTATACGGTATACGTTATACGTTATGCGTTATACGTTATACGTTATACGTTATACGTTATACGTTTGACGTTATACGTTATACGGTATACGTTATGCGTTATACGCTATACGTTATGCGTTATAGGATATACGTTATGCGTTATAGGATATACGTTATACGTGATACGTTGTACGTTATACGTTATACGTTATACGTTATACGTTATACGTTATACGTTATACGTTATACGTTATACGTTATACGTTATACGTTATACGTTATACGTTATACGTTAACGTTATACGTTATACGTTATACGTTTTACGTTATACGTTATACGTTATACGTTATACATTATACGTTATACGTTATACGTTATACGTTATACGTTATTCGTTATACGTTATACGTTATACGTTATACGTTATACGTTATACGTTATACGTTATACGGTATACGTTATACGTTATGCGTTATACGTTATACGTTATACGTTATACGTTATACGTTTGACGTTATACGTTATACGGTATACGTTATGCGTTATACGCTATACGTTATGCGTTATAGGATATACGTTATGCGTTATAGGATATACGTTATACGTGATACGTTGTACGTTATACGTTATACGTTATACGTTATACGTTATACGTTATACGTTATACGTTTACGTTTACGTTATACGTTATACGTTATACGTTATACGTTATACATTATACGTTATACGTTATACGTTATACGTTATTCGTTATACGTTGTTCGTTATACGTTATACGTTATACGATATACGTTATACGTTACTCGTTATACGTAAAATGTAATACGTTTTGCGTTATAAGTTATACGTTATACGTTATACGTTATACGTTATACGTTATACGTTATACGTTATACGTTATACGTTATACGTTATACGGTATACGTTATGCGTTATACATTATACGTTATACGTTATACGTTATACGTTATACGTTATACGTTATACGTTTGACATTATACGTTATACGGTATACGTTATACGTTATGCGTTATACGTTATACGTTATACGTTATACGTTATACGTTTGACGTTATACGTTATACGGTATACGTTATGCGTTATACGCTATACGTTATGCGTTATAGGATATACGTTATGCGTTATAGGATATACGTTATACGTGATACGTTGTACGTTATACGTTATACGTTATAAGTTATACGTTATACGTTATACGTTATAGGTCATACCTTATACGTGATACGTCATACGTTATACGTTATACGTTATACGTTATTCGTTATCCGTTATACGTTATACGTTATACGTTATACGTTATACGTTATACGTTTTACGTTATACGTTATACGTTTTACGTTATACATTATACGTTATACGTTATACGTTATACGTTATACGTTATTCGTTATACGTTATACGTTATACGTTATACGTTATACGTTATACGTTATACGTTATACGTTATACGTTATACGTTATACGGTATACGTTATGCGTTATACATTATACGTTATACGTTATACGTTATACGTTATACGTTATACGTTATACGTTTGACATTATACGTTATACGGTATACGTTATACGTTATGCGTTATACGTTATACGTTATACGTTATACGTTATACGTTTGACGTTATACGTTATACGGTATACGTTATGCGTTATACGCTATACGTTATGCGTTATAGGATATACGTTATGCGTTATAGGATATACGTTGTACGTTATACGTTATACGTTATAAGTTATACGTTATACGTTATACGTTATAGGTCATACCTTATACGTGATACGTCATACGTTATACGTTATACGTTATACGTCATACGTTATACGTTATACGTTATACGTTATACGTTATACGTTATACGTTATACGTTATACGTTATACGTTATACGTTATACGTTATACGTTATACGTTATACGTTATACGTTATACGTTGTACGTTATACGTTATACGTTATACGTTATACGTTATACGTTATACGTTATACGTTATACGTTATACGTTATACGTTATACGTTATACGTTATACGGTATACGTTATGCGTTATACATTATACGTTATACGTTATACGTTATACGTTATACGTTATACGTTATACGTTTGACATTATACGTTATACGGTATACGTTATACGTTATGCGTTATACGTTATACGTTATACGTTATACGTTATACGTTTGACGTTATACGTTATACGGTATACGTTATGCGTTATACGCTATACGTTATGCGTTATAGGATATACGTTATGCGTTATAGGATATACGTTATACGTGATACGTTGTACGTTATACGTTATACGTTATACGTTATACGTTATACGTTATACGTTATACGTTATACGTTATACGTTATACGTTATACGTTATACGTTATACGTTATACGTTATACGTTATACGTTATACGTTATACGTTATACGTTATACGTTTTACGTTATACGTTATACGTTATACGTTATACATTATACGTTATACGTTATACGTTATACGTTATACGTTATTCGTTATACGTTATACGTTATACGTTATACGTTATACGTTATACGTTATACGTTATACGGTATACGTTATACGTTATGCGTTATACGTTATACGTTATACGTTATACGTTATACGTTTGACGTTATACGTTATACGGTATACGTTATGCGTTATACGCTATACGTTATGCGTTATAGGATATACGTTATGCGTTATAGGATATACGTTATACGTGATACGTTGTACGTTATACGTTATACGTTATACGTTATACGTTATACGTTATACGTTTTACGTTATACGTTATACGTTATACGTTGTACGTTATACATTATACGTTATACGTTATACGTTATACGTTATTCGTTATACGTTGTTCGTTATACGATATACGTTATACGATATACGTTATACGTTACTCGTTATACGTAAAATGTAATACGTTTTGCGTTATAAGTTATACGTTATACGTTATACGTTATACGTTATACGTTATACGTTATACGTTATACGTTATACGTTATACGTTATACGTTATACGGTATACGTTATGCGTTATACATTATACGTTATACGTTATACGTTATACGTTATACGTTATACGTTATACGTTTGACATTATACGTTATACGGTATACGTTATACGTTATGCGTTATACGTTATACGTTATACGTTATACGTTATACGTTTGACGTTATACGTTATACGGTATACGTTATGCGTTATACGCTATACGTTATGCGTTATAGGATATACGTTATGCGTTATAGGATATACGTTATACGTGATACGTTGTACGTTATACGTTATACGTTATAAGTTATACGTTATACGTTATACGTTATAGGTCATACCTTATACGTGATACGTCATACGTTATATGTTATACGTTATACGTTATTCGTTATCCGTTATACGTTATACGTTATACGTTATACGTTATACGTTATACGTTAAACGTTATACGTTATACGTTATACGTTATACGATATACGTTATACGTTATACGTTGTACGTTATACGTTATACGTTATACGTTATACGTTATACGTTATACGTTATACGTTATACGTTATACGTTATACGTTATACGTTATACGTTATACGTTATACGTCATACGTTATACGTTATACGTTATACGTTATACGTTATGCGTTATACGTTATACGTTAAACGTTATACGTTATACGTTATACGTTATACGATATACGTTATACGTTATACGTTGTACGTTATACGTTATACGTTATACGTTATACGTTATACGTTATACGTTATACGTTATACGGTATACGTTATGCGTTATACATTATACGTTATACGTTATACGTTATACGTTATACGTTATACGTTATACGTTTGACATTATACGTTATACGGTATACGTTATACGTTATGCGTTATACGTTATACGTTATACGTTATACGTTTGACATTATACGTTATACGGTATACGTTATACGTTATGCGTTATACGTTATACGTTATACGTTATACGTTATACGTTATACGTTTGACGTTATACGTTATACGGTATACGTTATGCGTTATACGCTATACGTTATGCGTTATAGGATATACGTTATGCGTTATAGGATATACGTTATACGTGATACGTTGTACGTTATACGTTATACGTTATAAGTTATACGTTATACGTTATACGTTATAGGTCATACCTTATACGTGATACGTCATACGTTATACGTTATACGTTATACGTTATTCGTTATCCGTTATACGTTATACGTTATACGTTATACGTTATACGTTATACGTTTTACGTTATACGTTATACGTTATACGTTATACATTATACGTTATACGTTATACGTTATACGTTATACGTTATTCGTTATACGTTATACGTTATACGTTATATGTTATACGTTATACGTTATACGTTATGCGTTATACGTTATACGTTATACGTTATACGTTATACGTTTGACGTTATACGTTATACGGTATACGTTATGCGTTATACGCTATACGTTATGCGTTATAGGATATACGTTATGCGTTATAGGATATACGTTATACGTGATACGTTGTACGTTATACGTTATACGTTATAAGTTATACGTTATACGTTATACGTTATAGGTCATACCTTATACGTGATACGTCATACGTTATACGTTATACGTTATACGTCATACGTTATACGTTATACGTTATACGTTATACGTTATACGTTATACGTTATACGTTATACGTTATACGTTATACGTTATACGTTATACGTTATACGTTATACGTTATACGTTATACGTTATACGTTATACGTTATACGTTATACGTTATACGTTATACGTTTTACGTTATACGTTATACGTTATACGTTATACATTATACGTTATACGTTATACGTTATACGTTATACGTTATTCGTTATACGTTATACGTTATACGTTATACGTTATACGTTATACGTTATACGTTATACGGTATACGTTATACGTTATGCGTTATACGTTATACGATATACGTTATACGTTATACGTTGTACGTTATACGTTATACGTTATACGTTATACGTTATACGTTATACGTTATACGTTATACGTTATACGTTATACGTTATACGTTATACGGTATACGTTATGCGTTATACATTATACGTTATACGTTATACGTTATACGTTATACGTTATACGTTATACGTTTGACATTATACGTTATACGGTATACGTTATACGTTATGCGTTATACGTTATACGTTATACGTTATACGTTATACGTTTGACGTTATACGTTATACGGTATACGTTATGCGTTATACATTATACGTTATACGTTATACGTTATACGTTATACGTTATACGTTATACGTTTGACATTATACGTTATACGGTATACGTTATACGTTATGCGTTATACGTTATACGTTATACGTTATACGTTATACGTTTGACGTTATACGTTATACGGTATACGTTATGCGTTATACGCTATACGTTATGCGTTATAGGATATACGTTATGCGTTATAGGATATACGTTATACGTGATACGTTGTACGTTATACGTTATACGTTATAAGTTATACGTTATACGTTATACGTTATAGGTCATACCTTATACGTGATACGTCATACGTTATATGTTATACGTTATACGTTATTCGTTATCCGTTATACGTTATACGTTATACGTTATACGTTATACGTTATACGTTAAACGTTATACGTTATACGTTATACGTTATACGATATACGTTATACGTTATACGTTGTACGTTATACGTTATACGTTATACGTTATACGTTATACGTTATACGTTATACGTTATACGTTATACGTTATACGTTATACGTTATACGTTATACGTTATACGTAATACGTTATACGTTATACGTTATACGTTATACGTTACTCGTTATACGTAATATGTAATACGTTTTACGTTATAAGTTATACGTTATACGTTATACGTTATACGTTGTACGTTATACGTTAAACGTTAGACGTTATATGTTATACGTTATACGTTGTACGTTATACGTTATATGTAATATGTAATACGTTATACGTTATACGCCATACGTTATACGTTACACGTTTAACGTTTTACGTTATGCGTTATACGTTATGCGTTATACGTTATACGTTATACGTTATCCGTTATACGTTATACGTTATACGTAATACGTTATACGTTATACGTTATACGTTATACGTTACTCGTTATACGTAATATGTAATACGTTTTACGTTATAAGTTATACGTTATACGTTATACGTTATACGTTGTACGTTATACGTTAAACGTTAGACGTTATATGTTATACGTTATACGTTGTACGTTATACGTTATATGTAATATGTAATACGTTATACGTTATACGCCATACGTTATACGTTACACGTTTAACGTTTTACGTTATGCGTTATACGTTATACGTTATACGTTATACGTTATACGTTATACGTTATACGTTATACGTTATACGTTATACGTTATACGTTATTAGTTATACGTCATACGTTATACGTTATACGTTATACGTTATACGTTATACGTTATACGTTATACGTTATTAGTTATACGTCATACGTTATACGTTATACGTTATACGTTACACGTTATACGTTATACGTTATACGTTATACGTTTGACGTTACACGCTGTACGTTATGCGTTATACGTTATACGTTATACGTTATACGTTATACGTTATACGTTCTACGTTATACGTTGTACGTTATACGTTGTACCTTATACGTTATACGTTATACGTTATACGATATACGTTATACGTTATACGTTATACGTTATACGTTATACGTTATTCGTTATACGTTATAAGTTATTCGTTATTCGTTATACGTTATACGTTATACGTTATGCGTTATACGTTATACGTTATACGTTATGCGTTATACGTTATACTTTATACGTTATACGTTATACGTTTGACGTTACACGCTGTACGTTATGCGTTATACGTTATACGTTATACGTTATACGTTATACGTTATTTCTTAAACGTTATACGTTATACGTTATACGTTATACGTTATACGTTATACGTTATACGTTATACGTTATACGTTATACGTTATACGTTATACGTTTTACGTTATACGTTATACGTTATACGTTATACATTATACGTTATACGTTATACGTTATACGTTATACGTTATTCGTTATACGTTATACGTTATACGTTATACGTTATACGTTATACGTTATACGTTATACGGTATACGTTATACGTTATGCGTTATACGTTATACGTTATACGTTATACGTTATACGTTTGACGTTATACGTTATACGGTATACGTTATGCGTTATACGCTATACGTTATGCGTTATAGGATATACGTTATGCGTTATAGGATATACGTTATACGTGATACGTTGTACGTTATACGTTATACGTTATACGTTATACGTTATACGTTATACGTTTTACGTTATACGTTATACGTTATACGTTATACGTTATACATTATACGTTATACGTTATACGTTATACGTTATTCGTTATACGTTGTTCGTTATACGTTATACGTTATACGATATACGTTATACGTTACTCGTTATACGTAAAATGTAATACGTTTTGCGTTATAAGTTATACGTTATACGTTATACGTTATACGTTATACGTTATACGTTATACGTTATACGTTATACGTTATACGGTATACGTTATGCGTTATACATTATACGTTATACGTTATACGTTATACGTTATACGTTATACGTTATACGTTTGACATTATACGTTATACGGTATACGTTATACGTTATGCGTTATACGTTATACGTTATACGTTATACGTTATACGTTTGACGTTATACGTTATACGGTATACGTTATGCGTTATACGCTATACGTTATGCGTTATAGGATATACGTTATGCGTTATAGGATATACGTTATACGTGATACGTTGTACGTTATACGTTATACGTTATAAGTTATACGTTATACGTTATACGTTATAGGTCATACCTTATACGTGATACGTCATACGTTATACGTTATACGTTATACGTTATTCGTTATCCGTTATACGTTATACGTTATACGTTATACGTTATACGTTATACGTTAAACGTTATACGTTATACGTTATACGTTATACGATATACGTTATACGTTATACGTTGTACGTTATACGTTATACGTTATACGTTATACGTTATACGTTATACGTTATACGTTATACGTTATACGTTATAGGTTATACGTTATACGTTATACGTTATACGTCATACGTTATACGTTATACGTTATACGTTATACGTTATGCGTTATACGTTATACGTTAAGCGTTATACGTTATACGTTATACGTTATACGATATACGTTATACGTTATACGTTGTACGTTATACGTTATACGTTATACGTTATACGTTATACGTTATACGTTATACGTTATAAGTTATACGTTATACGTTATACGTTATAGGTCATACCTTCTACGTGATACGTCATACGTTATACGTTATACGTTATACGTTATTCGTTATACGTTGTACGTTATACGTTATACGTTATACGTTATACGTTATACGTTATACGTTATACGTTATACGTTATACGTTCTACGTTATACGTTGTACGTTATACGTTGTACCTTATACGTTATACGTTATACGTTATACGATATACGTTATACGTTATACGTTATACGTTATATGTTTTACGTTATACCATATACGTTATACGTTATACATTATACGTTATACGTTATACGTTATACGTTATACGTTATTCGTTATACGTTATACGTTATACGTTATACGTTATACGTTATACGTTATACGTTATACGTTACTCGTTATACGTAATATGAAATACGTTTCACGTTATAAGTTGTACGTTATACGTTATACGTTATACGCTATACGTTATACGTTATACGTTATACGTTATACGGTATACGTTATGCGTTATACGTTATACGTTATACGTTATACGTTATACGTTATACGTTATACGTTTTACGTTATACGTTATAAGTTACACGTTATACATTATAAGTTACACGTTATACATTATACGTTATACGTTATACGTTATACGTTATACGTTATACGTTATACGTTATACGTTATACGTTATACGTTATACGTTATACGTTATACGTTATACGTTATACGTTATTAGTTATACGTCATACGTTATACGTTATACGTTATACGTTACACGTTATACGTTATACGTTATACGTTATACGTTATACGTTATACGTTACTCGTTATACGTAAAATGTAATACGTTTTACGTTATAAGTTATACGTTATACGTTAAACGTTATACGTTATACGTTATACGTTATACGTTATACGCTATACGTTATACGTTGTACGTTATGCGTTATACGTTATGCGTTATACGTTATACGTTATACGTTATACGTTGTACGTTATACGTTATACGTTATACGTTATACGTTATACGTTATACGTTATGCGTTATACGTTATACGTTATACGTTATACGTTATACGTTATACGTTATACGTTATACGTTTGACGTTATACGTTATACGGTATACGTTATACGTTATGCGTTATACGTTATACGTTATACGTTATACGTTATACGTTTGACGTTATACGTTATACGTTATACGTTATACGTTATACGTTATACGTTATACGTTACTCGTTATACGTAATATGAAATACGTTTCACGTTACAAGTTATACGTTATACGTTATACGTTATACGTTATACGTTATACGTTATACGTTATACGTTATACGGTATACGTTATGCGTTATACGTTATACGTTATACGTTATACGTTATACGTTATACGTTATACGTTATACGTTATACGTTATAAGTTACACGTTATACATTATAAGTTACACGTTATACATTATACGTTATACGTTACACGTTATACGTTATACGTTATACGTTATACGTTATACGTTATACGTTATACGTTATACGTTATACGTTATACGTTATACGTTATACGTTATACGTTATACGTTATACGTTATACGTTATACGTTATACGTTATACGTTATACGTTATACGTTATACGTTATACGTTATACGTTATACGTTATACGTTATACGTTATACGTTATACGTTATACGTTATACGTTATACGTTATACGTTATACGTTATACGTTATACGTTATACGTTATACGTTATACGTTATACGTTATACGTTATACGTTATACGTTATACGTTATACGTTATACGTTATACGTTATACGTTATACGTTACTCGTTATACGTAATATGTAATACGTTTTACGTTATAAGTTATACGTTATACGTTATACGTTATACGTTGTACGTTATACGTTAAACGTTAGACGTTATATGTTATACGTTATACGTTGTACGTTATACGTTATATGTAATATGTAATACGTTATACGTTATACGCCATACGTTATACGTTACACGTTTAACGTTTTACGTTATGCGTTATACGTTATGCGTTATACGTTATACGTTATACGTTATCCGTTATACGTTATACGTTATACGTAATACGTTATACGTTATACGTTATACGTTATACGTTACTCGTTATACGTAATATGTAATACGTTTTACGTTATAAGTTATACGTTATACGTTATACGTTATACGTTGTACGTTATACGTTAAACGTTAGACGTTATATGTTATACGTTATACGTTGTACGTTATACGTTATATGTAATATGTAATACGTTATACGTTATACGCCATACGTTATACGTTACACGTTTAACGTTTTACGTTATACGTTATACGTTATACGTTATACGTTTTACGTTATACGTTATACGTTATACGTTATACGTTATACATTATACGTTATACGTTATACGTTATACGTTATTCGTTATACGTTGTTCGTTATACGTTATACGTTATACGATATACGTTATACGTTACTCGTTATACGTAAAATGTAATACGTTTTGCGTTATAAGTTATACGTTATACGTTATACGTTATACGTTATACGTTATACGTTATACGTTATACGTTATACGTTATACGGTATACGTTATGCGTTATACATTATACGTTATACGTTATACGTTATACGTTATACGTTATACGTTATACGTTTGACATTATACGTTATACGGTATACGTTATACGTTATGCGTTATACGTTATACGTTATACGTTATACGTTATACGTTTGACGTTATACGTTATACGGTATACGTTATGCGTTATACGCTATACGTTATGCGTTATAGGATATACGTTATGCGTTATAGGATATACGTTATACGTGATACGTTGTACGTTATACGTTATACGTTATAAGTTATACGTTATACGTTATACGTTATAGGTCATACCTTATACGTGATACGTCATACGTTATACGTTATACGTTATACGTTATTCGTTATCCGTTATACGTTATACGTTATACGTTATACGTTATACGTTATACGTTAAACGTTATACGTTATACGTTATACGTTATACGATATACGTTATACGTTATACGTTGTACGTTATACGTTATACGTTATACGTTATACGTTATACGTTATACGTTATACGTTATACGTTATACGTTATAGGTTATACGTTATACGTTATACGTTATACGTCATACGTTATACGTTATACGTTATACGTTATACGTTATGCGTTATACGTTATACGTTAAGCGTTATACGTTATACGTTATACGTTATACGATATACGTTATACGTTATACGTTGTACGTTATACGTTATACGTTATACGTTATACGTTATACGTTATACGTTATACGTTATAAGTTATACGTTATACGTTCTACGTTATACGTTGTACGTTATACGTTGTACCTTATACGTTATACGTTATACGTTATACGATATACGTTATACGTTATACGTTATACGTTATATGTTTTACGTTATACCATATACGTTATACGTTATACATTATACGTTATACGTTATACGTTATACGTTATACGTTATTCGTTATACGTTATACGTTATACGTTATACGTTATACATTATACGTTATACGTTATACGTTATACGTTATACGTTATACGTTATACGTTATACGTTATACGTTATACGTTATACGTTATACGTTATACGTTATACGTTATACGTTATTAGTTATACGTCATACGTTATACGTTATACGTTATACGTTACACGTTATACGTTATACGTTATACGTTATACGTTATACGTTATACGTTACTCGTTATACGTAAAATGTAATACGTTTTACGTTATAAGTTATACGTTATACGTTAAACGTTATACGTTATACGTTATACGTTATACGTTATACGCTATACGTTATACGTTGTACGTTATGCGTTATACGTTATGCGTTATACGTTATACGTTATACGTTATACGTTGTACGTTATACGTTATACGTTATACGTTATACGTTATACGTTATACGTTATGCGTTATACGTTATACGTTATACGTTATACGTTATACGTTATACGTTATACGTTATACGTTTGACGTTATACGTTATACGGTATACGTTATACGTTATGCGTTATACGTTATACGTTATACGTTATACGTTATACGTTTGACGTTATACGTTATACGGTATACGTTATGCGTTATACGCTATACGTTATGCGTTATAGGATATACGTTATGCGTTATAGGATATACGTTATACGTGATACGTTGTACGTTATACGTTATACGTTATACGTTATACGTTATACGTTATACGGTATACGTTATACGTTATGCGTTATACGTTATACGTTATACGTTATACGTTATACGTTTGACGTTATACGTTATACGGTATACGTTATGCGTTATACGCTATACGTTATGCGTTATAGGATATACGTTATGCGTTATAGGATATACGTTATACGTGATACGTTGTACGTTATACGTTATACGTTATACGTTATACGTTATACGTTATACGTTATACGTTATACGTTATACGGTATACGTTATACGTTATGCGTTATACGTTATACGTTATACGTTATACGTTATACGTTATATGTTTTACGTTAAACGTTATACGTTATACGTTATACGTTATACGTTATACGTTATACGTTAAACGTTATACGTTATACGTTATACGTTTTACGTTATACGTTATATGTTGTACGTTATGCGTTATACGTTATGCGTTATACGTTATACGTTATACGTTATACGTTATACGTTATACGTTTTACGTTATACGTTATACGTTATACGTTATACGTTATACATTATACGTTATACATTATACGTTATACGTTATTCGTTATACGTTGTTCGTTATACGTTATACGTTATACGATATACGTTATACGTTACTCGTTATACGTAAAATGTAATACGTTTTACGTTATAAGTTATACGTTATACGTTATACGTTATACGTTATACGTTATACGTTATACGTTATACGTTATACGTTATACGTTATACGTTATACGTTATACGTTTGACATTATACGTTATACGGTATACGTTATACGTTATGCGTTATACGTTATACGTTATACGTTATACGTTATACGTTTGACGTTATACGTTATACGGTATACGTTATGCGTTATACGCTATACGTTATGCGTTATAGGATATACGTTATGCGTTATAGGATATACGTTATACGTGATACGTTGTACGTTATACGTTATACGTTATACGTTATACGTTATACGTTATACGTTATACGTTATACGTTATACGTTATACGTTATACGTTATACGTTATACGTTATACGTTATACGTTATACGTTATACGTTATACGTTATACGTTATACGTTATACGTTATGCGTTATACGTTATACGTTATACGTTATACGTTATACGTTATACGTTATACGTTATACGTTATACGTTATACGTTATGCGTTATACGTTATACGTTATACGTTATACGTTATACGTTATACGTTATACGTTATACGTTTGACGTTATACGTTATACGGTATACGTTATACGTTATGCGTTATACGTTATACGTTATACGTTATACGTTATACGTTTGACGTTATACGTTATACGGTATACGTTATGCGTTATACGTTATACGTTATACGTTATACGTTATACGTTATTAGTTATACGTCATACGTTATACGTTATACGTTATACGTTACACGTTATACGTTATACGTTATACGTTATACGTTATACGTTATACGTTACTCGTTATACGTAAAATGTAATACGTTTTACGTTATAAGTTATACGTTATACGTTAAACGTTATACGTTATACGTTATACGTTATACGTTATACGCTATACGTTATACGTTGTACGTTATGCGTTATACGTTATGCGTTATACGTTATACGTTATACGTTATACGTTGTACGTTATACGTTATACGTTATACGTTATACGTTATACGTTATACGTTATACGTTATACGTTATACGTTATGCGTTATACGTTATACGTTAAGCGTTATACGTTATACGTCATACGTTATACGTTATACGTTATACGTTATACGTTATGCGTTATACGTTATACGTTAAGCGTTATACGTTATACGTTATACGTTATACGATATACGTTATACGTTATACGTTGTACGTTATACGTTATACGTTATACGTTATACGTTATACGTTATACGTTATACGTTATAAGTTATACGTTATACGTTCTACGTTATACGTTGTACGTTATACGTTGTACCTTATACGTTATACGTTATACGTTATACGATATACGTTATACGTTATACGTTATACGTTATATGTTTTACGTTATACCATATACGTTATACGTTATACATTATACGTTATACGTTATACGTTATACGTTATACGTTATTCGTTATACGTTATACGTTATACGTTATACGTTATACATTATACGTTATACGTTATACGTTATACGTTATACGTTATACGTTATACGTTATACGTTATACGTTATACGTTATACGTTATACGTTATACGTTATACGTTATACGTTATTAGTTATACGTCATACGTTATACGTTATACGTTATACGTTACACGTTATACGTTATACGTTATACGTTATACGTTATACGTTATACGTTACTCGTTATACGTAAAATGTAATACGTTTTACGTTATAAGTTATACGTTATACGTTAAACGTTATACGTTATACGTTATACGTTATACGTTATACGCTATACGTTATACGTTGTACGTTATGCGTTATACGTTATGCGTTATACGTTATACGTTATACGTTATACGTTGTACGTTATACGTTATACGTTATACGTTATACGTTATACGTTATACGTTATGCGTTATACGTTATACGTTATACGTTATACGTTATACGTTATACGTTATACGTTATACGTTTGACGTTATACGTTATACGGTATACGTTATACGTTATGCGTTATACGTTATACGTTATACGTTATA
The DNA here is from genome assembly GCF_051014685.1 of Ptiloglossa arizonensis. Lineage (NCBI taxonomy): Eukaryota > Metazoa > Arthropoda > Insecta > Hymenoptera > Colletidae > Ptiloglossa > Ptiloglossa arizonensis. The sequence continues at coordinate 117,179 of NW_027479356.1, forward strand.
CGTTATACGTTTGACGTTATACGTTATACGGTATACGTTATGCGTTATACGCTATACGTTATGCGTTATAGGATATACGTTTTGCGTTATAGGATATACGTTATACGTGATACGTTGTACGTTATACGTTATACGTTATACGTTATACGTTATACGTTATACGGTATACGTTATACGTTATGCGTTATACGTTATACGTTATACGTTATACGTTATACGTTTGACGTTATACGTTATACGGTATACGTTATGCGTTATACGCTATACGTTATGCGTTATAGGATATACGTTATGCGTTATAGGATATACGTTATACGTGATACGTTGTACGTTATACGTTATACGTTATACGTTATACGTTATACGTTATACGTTATACGTTATACGTTATACGGTATACGTTATACGTTATGCGTTATACGTTATACGTTATACGTTATACGTTATACGTTATATGTTTTACGTTAAACGTTATACGTTATACGTTATACGTTATACGTTATACGTTATACGTTAAACGTTATACGTTATACGTTATACGTTTTACGTTATACGTTATATGTTGTACGTTATGCGTTATACGTTATGCGTTATACGTTATACGTTATACGTTATACGTTATACGTTATACGTTTTACGTTATACGTTATACGTTATACGTTATACGTTATACATTATACGTTATACATTATACGTTATACGTTATTCGTTATACGTTGTTCGTTATACGTTATACGTTATACGATATACGTTATACGTTACTCGTTATACGTAAAATGTAATACGTTTTACGTTATAAGTTATACGTTATACGTTATACGTTATACGTTATACGTTATACGTTATACGTTATACGTTATACGTTATACGTTATACGTTATACGTTATACGTTTGACATTATACGTTATACGGTATACGTTATACGTTATGCGTTATACGTTATACGTTATACGTTATACGTTATACGTTTGACGTTATACGTTATACGGTATACGTTATGCGTTATACGCTATACGTTATGCGTTATAGGATATACGTTATGCGTTATAGGATATACGTTATACGTGATACGTTGTACGTTATACGTTATACGTTATACGTTATACGTTATACGTTATACGTTATACGTTATACGTTATACGTTATACGTTATACGTTATACGTTATACGTTATACGTTATACGTTATACGTTATACGTTTTACGTTATACGTTATACGTTATACGTTATACATTATACGTTATACGTTATACGTTATACGTTATACGTTATTCGTTATACGTTATACGTTATACGTTATACGTTATACGTTATACGTTATACGTTATACGGTATACGTTATACGTTATGCGTTATACGTTATACGTTATACGTTATACGTTATACGTTTGACGTTATACGTTATACGGTATACGTTATGCGTTATACGCTATACGTTATGCGTTATAGGATATACGTTATGCGTTATAGGATATACGTTATACGTGATACGTTGTACGTTATACGTTATACGTTATACGTTATACGTTATACGTTATACGTTATACGTTTTACGTTATACGTTATACGTTATACGTTATACGTTATACATTATACGTTATACGTTATACGTTATACGTTATTCGTTATACGTTGTTCGTTATACGTTATACGTTATACGATATACGTTATACGTTACTCGTTATACGTAAAATGTAATACGTTTTGCGTTATAAGTTATACGTTATACGTTATACGTTATACGTTATACGTTATACGTTATACGTTATACGTTATACGTTATACGTTATACGTTTTACGTTATACGTTATACGTTATACGTTATGCGTTATACGTTATACGTTATACGTTATACGTTATACGTTTGACGTTATACGTTATACGGTATACGTTATGCGTTATACGCTATACGTTATGCGTTATAGGATATACGTTATGCGTTATAGGATATACGTTATACGTGATACGTTGTACGTTATACGTTATACGTTATAAGTAATACGTTATACGTTATACGTTATAGGTCATACCTTATACGTGATACGTCATACGTTATACGTTATACGTTATACGTTATTCGTTATCCGTTATACGTTATACGTTATACGTTATACGTTATACGTTATACGTTTTACGTTATACGTTATACGTTTTACGTTATACATTATACGTTATACGTTATACGTTATACGTTATACGTTATTCGTTATACGTTATACGTTATACGTTATACGTTATACGTTATACGTTATACGTTATACGTTATACGTTATACGTTATACGGTATACGTTATGCGTTATACATTATACGTTATACGTTATACGTTATACGTTATACGTTATACGTTATACGCTTGACATTATACGTTAAACGGTATACGTTATACGTTATGCGTTATACGTTATACGTTATACGTTATACGTTATACGTTTGACGTTATACGTTATACGGTATACGTTATGCGTTATACGCTATACGTTATGCGTTATAGGATATACGTTATGCGTTATAGGATATACGTTGTACGTTATACGTTATACGTTATAAGTTATACGTTATACGTTATACGTTATAGGTCATACCTTATACGTGATACGTCATACGTTATACGTTATACGTTATACGTCATACGTTATACGTTATACGTTATACGTTATACGTTATACGTTATACGTTATACGTTATACGTTATACGTTATACGTTATACGTTATACGTTATACGTTATACGTTATACGTTATACGTTGTACGTTATACGTTATACGTTATACGTTATACGTTATACGTTATACGTTATACGTTATACGTTATACGTTATACGTTATACGTTATACGTTATACGGTATACGTTATGCGTTATACATTATACGTTATACGTTATACGTTATACGTTATACGTTATACGTTATACGTTTGACATTATACGTTATACGGTATACGTTATACGTTATGCGTTATACGTTATACGTTATACGTTATACGTTATACGTTTGACGTTATACGTTATACGGTATACGTTATGCGTTATACGCTATACGTTATGCGTTATAGGATATACGTTATGCGTTATAGGATATACGTTATACGTGATACGTTGTACGTTATACGTTATACGTTATACGTTATACGTTATACGTTATACGTTATACGTTATACGTTATACGTTATACGTTATACGTTATACGTTATACGTTATACGTTATACGTTATACGTTATACGTTATACGTTATACGTTATACGTTTTACGTTATACGTTATACGTTATACGTTATACATTATACGTTATACGTTATACGTTATACGTTATACGTTATTCGTTATACGTTATACGTTATACGTTATACGTTATACGTTATACGTTATACGTTATACGGTATACGTTATACGTTATGCGTTATACGTTATACGTTATACGTTATACGTTATACGTTTGACGTTATACGTTATACGGTATACGTTATGCGTTATACGCTATACGTTATGCGTTATAGGATATACGTTATGCGTTATAGGATATACGTTATACGTGATACGTTGTACGTTATACGTTATACGTTATACGTTATACGTTATACGTTATACGTTTTACGTTATACGTTATACGTTATACGTTGTACGTTATACATTATACGTTATACGTTATACGTTATACGTTATTCGTTATACGTTGTTCGTTATACGATATACGTTATACGATATACGTTATACGTTACTCGTTATACGTAAAATGTAATACGTTTTGCGTTATAAGTTATACGTTATACGTTATACGTTATACGTTATACGTTATACGTTATACGTTATACGTTATACGTTATACGTTATACGTTATACGTTATACGTTATGCGTTATACGTTATACGTTAAACGTTATACGTTATACGTTATACGTTATACGATATACGTTATACGTTATACGTTGTACGTTATACGTTATACGTTATACGTTATACGTTATACGTTATACGTTATACGTTATACGGTATACGTTATGCGTTATACATTATACGTTATACGTTATACGTTATACGTTATACGTTATACGTTATACGTTTGACATTATACGTTATACGGTATACGTTATACGTTATGCGTTATACGTTATACGTTATACGTTATACGTTTGACATTATACGTTATACGGTATACGTTATACGTTATGCGTTATACGTTATACGTTATACGTTATACGTTATACGTTTGACGTTATACGTTATACGGTATACGTTATGCGTTATACGCTATACGTTATGCGTTATAGGATATACGTTATACGTTTGACATTATACGTTATACGGTATACGTTATACGTTATGCGTTATACGTTATACGTTATACGTTATACGTTATACGTTATACGTTTTACGTTATACGTTATACGTTATACGTTATACATTATACGTTATACGTTATACGTTATACGTTATACGTTATACGTTATACGTTATACGTTATACGTTATACGTTATACGTTTGACATTATACGTTATACGGTATACGTTATACGTTATGCGTTATACGTTATACGTTATACGTTATACGTTATACGTTTGACGTTATACGTTATACGGTATACGTTATGCGTTATACGCTATACGTTATGCGTTATAGGATATACGTTATGCGTTATAGGATATACGTTATACGTGATACGTTGTACGTTATACGTTATACGTTATACGTTATACGTTATACGTTATACGTTATACGTTATACGTTATACGTTATACGTTATACGTTATACGTTATACGTTATACGTTATACGTTTTACGTTATACGTTATACGTTATACGTTATACATTATACGTTATACGTTATACGTTATACGTTATACGTTATTCGTTATACGTTATACGTTATACGTTATACGTTATACGTTATACGTTATACGTTATACGGTATACGTTATACGTTATGCGTTATACGTTATACGTTATACGTTATACGTTATACGTTTGACGTTATACGTTATACGGTATACGTTATGCGTTATACGCTATACGTTATGCGTTATAGGATATACGTTATGCGTTATAGGATATACGTTATACGTGATACGTTGTACGTTATACGTTATACGTTATACGTTATACGTTATACGTTATACGTTATACGTTTTACGTTATACGTTATACGTTATACGTTATACGTTATACATTATACGTTATACGTTATACGTTATACGTTATTCGTTATACGTTGTTCGTTATACGTTATACGTTATACGATATACGTTATACGTTACTCGTTATACGTAAAATGTAATACGTTTTGCGTTATAAGTTATACGTTATACGTTATACGTTATACGTTATACGTTATACGTTATACGTTATACGTTATACGTTATACGTTATACGGTATACGTTATGCGTTATACATTATACGTTATACGTTATACGTTATACGTTATACGTTATACGTTATACGTTTGACATTATACGTTATACGGTATACGTTATACGTTATGCGTTATACGTTATACGTTATACGTTATACGTTATACGTTTGACGTTATACGTTATACGGTATACGTTATGCGTTATACGCTATACGTTATGCGTTATAGGATATACGTTATGCGTTATAGGATATACGTTATACGTGATACGTTGTACGTTATACGTTATACGTTATAAGTAATACGTTATACGTTATACGTTATAGGTCATACCTTATACGTGATACGTCATACGTTATACGTTATACGTTATACGTTATTCGTTATCCGTTATACGTTATACGTTATACGTTATACGTTATACGTTATACGTTTTACGTTATACGTTATACGTTTTACGTTATACATTATACGTTATACGTTATACGTTATACGTTATACGTTATTCGTTATACGTTATACGTTATACGTTATACGTTATACGTTATACGTTATACGTTATACGTTATACGTTATACGTTATACGGTATACGTTATGCGTTATACATTATACGTTATACGTTATACGTTATACGTTATACGTTATACGTTATACGTTATACGTTTGACATTATACGTTAAACGGTATACGTTATACGTTATGCGTTATACGTTATACGTTATACGTTATACGTTATACGTTTGACGTTATACGTTATACGGTATACGTTATGCGTTATACGCTATACGTTATGCGTTATAGGATATACGTTATGCGTTATAGGATATACGTTGTACGTTATACGTTATACGTTATAAGTTATACGTTATACGTTATACGTTATAGGTCATACCTTATACGTGATACGTCATACGTTATACGTTATACGTTATACGTCATACGTTATACGTTATACGTTATACGTTATACGTTATACGTTATACGTTATACGTTATACGTTATACGTTATACGTTATACGTTATACGTTATACGTTATACGTTATACGTTATACGTTGTACGTTATACGTTATACGTTATACGTTATACGTTATACGTTATACGTTATACGTTATACGTTATACGTTATACGTTATACGTTATACGGTATACGTTATGCGTTATACATTATACGTTATACGTTATACGTTATACGTTATACGTTATACGTTATACGTTTGACATTATACGTTATACGGTATACGTTATACGTTATGCGTTATACGTTAGACGTTATACGTTATACGTTATACGTTTGACGTTATACGTTATACGGTATACGTTATGCGTTATACGCTATACGTTATGCGTTATAGGATATACGTTATGCGTTATAGGATATACGTTATACGTGATACGTGGTACGTTATACGTTATACGTTATACGTTATACGTTATACGTTATACGTTATACGTTATACGTTATACGTTATACGTTATACGTTATACGTTATACGTTATACGTTATACGTTATACGTTATACGTTATACGTTATACGTTATACGTTATACGTTATACGTTTTACGTTATACGTTATACGTTATACGTTATACATTATACGTTATACGTTATACGTTATACGTTATACGTTATTCGTTATACGTTATACGTTATACGTTATACGTTATACGTTATACGTTATACGTTATACGGTATACGTTATACGTTATGCGTTATACGTTATACGTTATACGTTATACGTTATACGTTTGACGTTATACGTTATACGGTATACGTTATGCGTTATACGCTATACGTTATGCGTTATAGGATATACGTTATGCGTTATAGGATATACGTTATACGTGATACGTTGTACGTTATACGTTATACGTTATACGTTATACGTTATACGTTATACGTTTTACGTTATACGTTATACGTTATACGTTGTACGTTATACATTATACGTTATACGTTATACGTTATACGTTATTCGTTATACGTTGTTCGTTATACGATATACGTTATACGATATACGTTATACGTTACTCGTTATACGTAAAATGTAATACGTTTTGCGTTATAAGTTATACGTTATACGTTATACGTTATACGTTATACGTTATACGTTATACGTTATACGTTATACGTTATACGTTATACGTTATACGGTATACGTTATGCGTTATACATTATACGTTATACGTTATACGTTATACGTTATACGTTATACGTTATACGTTATACGTTATACGTTATACGTTTGACATTATACGTTATACGGTATACGTTATACGTTATGCGTTATACGTTATACGTTATACGTTATACGTTATACGTTTGACGTTATACGTTATACGGTATACGTTATGCGTTATACGCTATACGTTATGCGTTATAGGATATACGTTATGCGTTATAGGATATACGTTATACGTGATACGTTGTACGTTATACGTTATACGTTATAAGTTATACGTTATACGTTATACGTTATAGGTCATACCTTATACGTGATACGTCATACGTTATATGTTATACGTTATACGTTATTCGTTATCCGTTATACGTTATACGTTATACGTTATACGTTATACGTTATACGTTAAACGTTATACGTTATACGTTATACGTTATACGATATACGTTATACGTTATACGTTGTACGTTATACGTTATACGTTATACGTTATACGTTATACGTTATACGTTATACGTTATACGTTATACGTTATACGTTATACGTTATACGTTATACGTTATACGTCATACGTTATACGTTATACGTTATACGTTATACGTTATGCGTTATACGTTATACGTTAAACGTTATACGTTATACGTTATACGTTATACGATATACGTTATACGTTATACGTTGTACGTTATACGTTATACGTTATACGTTATACGTTATACGTTATACGTTATACGTTATACGGTATACGTTATGCGTTATACATTACACGTTATACGTTATACGTTATACGTTATACGTTATACGTTATACGTTTGACATTATACGTTATACGGTATACGTTATACGTTATGCGTTATACGTTATACGTTATACGTTATACGTTTGACATTATACGTTATACGGTATACGTTATACGTTATGCGTTATACGTTATACGTTATACGTTATACGTTATACGTTTGACGTTATACGTTATACGGTATACGTTATGCGTTATACGCTATACGTTATGCGTTATAGGATATACGTTATGCGTTATAGGATATACGTTATACGTGATACGTTGTACGTTATACGTTATACGTTATAAGTTATACGTTATACGTTATACGTTATAGGTCATACCTTATACGTGATACGTCATACGTTATACGTTATACGTTATACGTTATTCGTTATCCGTTATACGTTATACGTTATACGTTATACGTTATACGTTATACGTTTTACGTTATACGTTATACGTTATACGTTATACATTATACGTTATACGTTATACGTTATACGTTATACGTTATTCGTTATACGTTATACGTTATACGTTATACGTTATACGTTATACGTTATACGTTATGCGTTATACGTTATACGTTATACGTTATACGTTATACGTTTGACGTTATACGTTATACGGTATACGTTATGCGTTATACGCTATACGTTATGCGTTATAGGATATACGTTATGCGTTATAGGATATACGTTATACGTGATACGTTGTACGTTATACGTTATACGTTATAAGTTATACGTTATACGTTATACGTTATAGGTCATACCTTATACGTGATACGTCATACGTTATACGTTATACGTTATACGTCATACGTTATACGTTATACGTTATACGTTATACGTTATACGTTATACGTTATACGTTATACGTTATACGTTATACGTTATACGTTATACGTTATACGTTATACGTTATACGTTATACGTTATACGTTATACGTTATACGTTATACGTTATACGTTATACGTTTTACGTTATACGTTATACGTTATACGTTATACATTATACGTTATACGTTATACGTTATACGTTATACGTTATTCGTTATACGTTATACGTTATACGTTATACGTTATACGTTATACGTTATACGTTATACGGTATACGTTATACGTTATGCGTTATACGTTATACGATATACGTTATACGTTATACGTTGTACGTTATACGTTATACGTTATACGTTATACGTTATACGTTATACGTTATACGTTATACGTTATACGTTATACGTTATACGTTATACGGTATACGTTATGCGTTATACATTATACGTTATACGTTATACGTTATACGTTATACGTTATACGTTATACGTTTGACATTATACGTTATACGGTATACGTTATACGTTATGCGTTATACGTTATACGTTATACGTTATACGTTATACGTTTGACGTTATACGTTATACGGTATACGTTATGCGTTATACATTATACGTTATACGTTATACGTTATACGTTATACGTTATACGTTATACGTTTGACATTATACGTTATACGGTATACGTTATACGTTATGCGTTATACGTTATACGTTATACGTTATACGTTATACGTTTGACGTTATACGTTATACGGTATACGTTATGCGTTATACGCTATACGTTATGCGTTATAGGATATACGTTATGCGTTATAGGATATACGTTATACGTGATACGTTGTACGTTATACGTTATACGTTATAAGTTATACGTTATACGTTATACGTTATAGGTCATACCTTATACGTGATACGTCATACGTTATATGTTATACGTTATACGTTATTCGTTATCCGTTATACGTTATACGTTATACGTTATACGTTATACGTTATACGTTAAACGTTATACGTTATACGTTATACGTTATACGATATACGTTATACGTTATACGTTGTACGTTATACGTTATACGTTATACGTTATACGTTATACGTTATACGTTATACGTTATACGTTATACGTTATACGTTATACGTTATACGTTATACGTTATACGTCATACGTTATACGTTATACGTTATACGTTATACGTTATGCGTTATACGTTATACGTTAAACGTTATACGTTATACGTTATACGTTATACGATATACGTTATACGTTGTACGTTGTACGTTATACGTTATACGTTATACGTTATACGTTATACGTTATACGTTATAAGTTATACGTTATACGTTATACGTTATACGTTGTACGTTATACGTTAAACGTTAGACGTTATATGTTATACGTTATACGTTGTACGTTATACGTTATATGTAATATGTAATACGTTATACGTTATACGCCATACGTTATACGTTACACGTTTAACGTTTTACGTTATGCGTTATACGTTATGCGTTATACGTTATACGTTATACGTTATCCGTTATACGTTATACGTTATACGTAATACGTTATACGTTATACGTTATACGTTATACGTTACTCGTTATACGTAATATGTAATACGTTTTACGTTATAAGTTATACGTTATACGTTATACGTTATACGTTGTACGTTATACGTTAAACGTTAGACGTTATATGTTATACGTTATACGTTGTACGTTATACGTTATATGTAATATGTAATACGTTATACGTTATACGCCATACGTTATACGTTACACGTTTAACGTTTTACGTTATGCGTTATACGTTATGCGTTATACGTTATACGTCATACGTTATCCGTTATACGTTATACGTTATACGTTATACGTTATACGATATACGTTATACGTTATACGTTATTCGTTATACGTTATAAGTTATTCGTTATTCGTTATACGTTATACGTTATACGTTATGCGTTATACGTTATACGTTATACGTTATGCGTTATACGTTATACTTTATACGTTATACGTTATACGTTTGACGTTACACGCTGTACGTTATGCGTTATACGTTATACGTTATACGTTATACGTTATACGTTATTTCTTAAACGTTATACGTTATACGTTATACGTTATACGTTATACGTTATACGTTATACGTTATACGTTATACGTTATACGTTATACGTTATACGTTTTACGTTATACGTTATACGTTATACGTTATACATTATACGTTATACGTTATACGTTATACGTTATACGTTATTCGTTATACGTTATACGTTATACGTTATACGTTATACGTTATACGTTATACGTTATACGGTATACGTTATACGTTATGCGTTATACGTTATACGTTATACGTTATACGTTATACGTTTGACGTTATACGTTATACGGTATACGTTATGCGTTATACGCTATACGTTATGCGTTATAGGATATACGTTATGCGTTATAGGATATACGTTATACGTGATACGTTGTACGTTATACGTTATACGTTATACGTTATACGTTATACGTTATACGTTTTACGTTATACGTTATACGTTATACGTTATACGTTATATTATACGTTATACGTTATACGTTATACGTTATTCGTTATACGTTGTTCGTTATACGTTATACGTTATACGATATACGTTATACGTTACTCGTTATACGTAAAATGTAATACGTTTTGCGTTATAAGTTATACGTTATACGTTATACGTTATACGTTATACGTTATACGTTATACGTTATACGTTATACGTTATACGGTATACGTTATGCGTTATACATTATACGTTATACGTTATACGTTATACGTTATACGTTATACGTTATACGTTTGACATTATACGTTATACGGTATACGTTATACGTTATGCGTTATACGTTATACGTTATACGTTATACGTTATACGTTTGACGTTATACGTTATACGGTATACGTTATGCGTTATACGCTATACGTTATGCGTTATAGGATATACGTTATGCGTTATAGGATATACGTTATACGTGATACGTTGTACGTTATACGTTATACGTTATAAGTTATACGTTATACGTTATACGTTATAGGTCATACCTTATACGTGATACGTCATACGTTATACGTTATACGTTATACGTTATTCGTTATCCGTTATACGTTATACGTTATACGTTATACGTTATACGTTATACGTTAAACGTTATACGTTATACGTTATACGTTATACGATATACGTTATACGTTATACGTTGTACGTTATACGTTATACGTTATACGTTATACGTTCTACGTTATACGTTGTACGTTATACGTTGTACCTTATACGTTATACGTTATACGTTATACGATATACGTTATACGTTATACGTTATACGTTATATGTTTTACGTTATACCATATACGTTATACGTTATACATTATACGTTATACGTTATACGTTATACGTTATACGTTATTCGTTATACGTTATACGTTATACGTTATACGTTATACGTTATACGTTATACGTTACTCGTTATACGTAATATGAAATACGTTTCACGTTATAAGTTGTACGTTATACGTTATACGTTATACGTTATACGTTATACGTTATACGTTATACGTTATACGGTATACGTTATGCGTTATACGTTATACGTTATACGTTATACGTTATACGTTATACGTTATACGTTTTACGTTATACGTTATAAGTTACACGTTATACATTATAAGTTACACGTTATACATTATAAGTTACACGTTATACATTATACGTTATACGTTATACGTTATACGTTATACGTTATACGTTATACGTTATACGTTATACGTTATACGTTATACGTTATACGTTATACGTTATACGTTATACGTTATACGTTATACGTTATACGTTATACGTTATACGTTATACGTTATACGTTATACGTTATACGTTATACGTTATACGTTATACGTTATACGTTATACGTTATACGTTATACGTTATACGTTATACGTTATACGTTATACGTTATACGTTATACGTTATACGTTATACGTTATACGTTATACGTTATACGTTATACGTTATACGTTATACGTTATACGTTATACGTTATACGTTATACGTTATACGTTATACGTTACTCGTTATACGTAATATGTAATACGTTTTACGTTATAAGTTATACGTTATACGTTATACGTTATACGTTGTACGTTATACGTTAAACGTCAGACGTTATATGTTATACGTTATACGTTATACGTTATGTGTTATACGTTATACGTTATACGTTATACGTTATGCGTTATGCGTTATACGTTATACGTTATGCGTTATACGTTATACGTTATACGTTATACGTTATACGTTATACGTTATACGTTATACGTTATACGTTATACGTTATACGTTATACGTTATACGTTATACGTTATACGTTATACGTTATACGTTATACGTTACTCGTTATACGTAATATGTAATACGTTTTACGTTATAAGTTATACGTTATACGTTATACGTTATAGGTCATACCTTATACGTGATACGTCATACGTTATACGTTATACGTTATACGTTATTCGTTATCCGTTATACGTTATACGTTATACGTTATACGTTATACGTTATACGTTAAACGTTATACGTTATACGTTATACGTTATACGATATACGTTATACGTTATACGTTGTACGTTATACGTTATACGTTATACGTTATACGTTATACGTTATACGTTATACGTTATACGTTATACGTTATACGTTATACGTTATACGTTATACGTTATACGTCATACGTTATACGTTATACGTTATACGTTATACGTTATGCGTTATACGTTATACGTTAAACGTTATACGTTATACGTTATACGTTATACGATATACGTTATACGTTATACGTTGTACGTTATACGTTATACGTTATACGTTATACGTTATACGTTATACGTTATACGTTATAAGTTATACGTTATACGTTATACGTTATAGGTCATACCTTATACGTGATACGTCATACGTTATACGTTATACGTTATACGTTATTCGTTATACGTTGTACGTTATACGTTATACGTTATACGTTATACGTTATACGTTATACGTTATACGTTATACGTTATACGTTCTACGTTATACGTTGTACGTTATACGTTGTACCTTATACGTTATACGTTATACGTTATACGATATACGTTATACGTTATACGTTATACGTTATATGTTTTACGTTATACCATATACGTTATACGTTATACATTATACGTTATACGTTATACGTTATACGTTATACGTTATTCGTTATACGTTATACGTTATACGTTATACGTTATACGTTATACGTTATACGTTACTCGTTATACGTAATATGAAATACGTTTCACGTTATAAGTTGTACGTTATACGTTATACGTTATACGTTATACGTTATACGTTATACGTTATACGTTATACGGTATACGTTATGCGTTATACGTTATACGTTATACGTTATACGTTATACGTTATACGTTATACGTTTTACGTTATACGTTATAAGTTACACGTTATACATTATAAGTTACACGTTATACATTATACGTTATACGTTATACGTTATACGTTATACGTTATACGTTATACGTTATACGTTATACGTTATACGTTATACGTTATACGTTATACGTTATACGTTATAAGTTATACGTTATACGTTATACGTTATACGTTATACGTTATACGTTATACGTTATACGTTATACGTTATACGTTATACGTTATACGTTATACGTTACTCGTTATACGTAATATGTAATACGTTTTACGTTATAAGTTATACGTTATACGTTATACGTTATACGTTGTACGTTATACGTTAAACGTTAGACGTTATATGTTATACGTTATACGTTGTACGTTATACGTTATATGTAATATGTAATACGTTATAGGTTATACGCCATACGTTATACGTTACACGTTTAACGTTTTACGTTATGCGTTATACGTTATGCGTTATACGTTATACGTTATACGTTATCCGTTATACGTTATACGTTATACGTTATACGTTATACGTTATACGTTATACGTTATACGTTATTCGTTATACGTTATACGTTATACGTTATACGTTATACGTTCTACGTTATACGTTGTACGTTATACGTTGTACCTTATACGTTATACGTTATACGTTATACGATATACGTTATACGTTATACGTTATACGTTATACGTTATATGTTTTACGTTATACCATATACGTTATACGTTATACATTATACGTTATACGTTATACGTTATACGTTATACGTTATACGTTATACGTTATACGTTACACGTTATTCGTAATACGTTATACGTTATACGTTATACGTTATACGTTATACGTTATACGTTATACGTTATACGTTATACGTTATACGTTATACGTTATACGTTATACGTTACTCGTTATACGTAATATGAAATACGTTTCACGTTACAAGTTATACGTTATACGTTATACGTTATACGTTATACGTTATACGTTATACGTTATACGTTATACGGTATACGTTATGCGTTATACGTTATACGTTATACGTTATACGTTATACGTTATACGTTATACGTTATACGTTATACGTTATAAGTTACACGTTATACATTATAAGTTACACGTTATACATTATACGTTATACGTTACACGTTATACGTTATACGTTATACGTTATACGTTATACGTTATACGTTATACGTTATACGTTATACGTTATACGTTATACGTTATACGTTATACGTTATACGTTATACGTTATACGTTATACGTTATACGTTATACGTTATACGTTATACGTTATACGTTATACGTTATACGTTATACGTTATACGTTATACGTTATACGTTATACGTTATACGTTATACGTTATACGTTATACGTTATACGTTATACGTTATACGTTATACGTTATACGTTATACGTTATACGTTATACGTTATACGTTATACGTTATACGTTATACGTTATACGTTATACGTTATACGTTATACGTTATACGTTATACGTTACTCGTTATACGTAATATGTAATACGTTTTACGTTATAAGTTATACGTTATACGTTATACGTTATACGTTGTACGTTATACGTTAAACGTTAGACGTTATATGTTATACGTTATACGTTGTACGTTATACGTTATATGTAATATGTAATACGTTATACGTTATACGCCATACGTTATACGTTACACGTTTAACGTTTTACGTTATGCGTTATACGTTATGCGTTATACGTTATACGTTATACGTTATCCGTTATACGTTATACGTTATACGTAATACGTTATACGTTATACGTTATACGTTATACGTTACTCGTTATACGTAATATGTAATACGTTTTACGTTATTAGTTATACGTTATACGTTATACGTTATACGTTGTACGTTATACGTTAAACGTTAGACGTTATATGTTATACGTTATACGTTGTACGTTATACGTTATATGTAATATGTAATACGTTATACGTTATACGCCATACGTTATACGTTACACGTTTAACGTTTTACGTTATGCGTTATACGTTATGCGTTATACGTTATACGTCATACGTTATCCGTTATACGTTATACGTTATACGTTATACGTTATACGTTATACGTTATACGTTATACGTTATTCGTTATACGTTATAAGTTATTCGTTATTCGTTATACGTTATACGTTATACGTTATGCGTTATACGTTATACGTTATACGTTATGCGTTATACGTTATACTTTATACGTTATACGTTATACGTTTGACGTTACACGCTGTACGTTATGCGTTATACGTTATACGTTATACGTTATACGTTATACGTTATTTCTTAAACGTTATACGTTATACGTTATACGTTATACGTTATACGTTATACGTTATACGTTATACGTTATACGTTATACGTTATACGTTATACGTTATACGTTATACGTTTTACGTTATACGTTATACGTTATACGTTATACATTATACGTTATACGTTATACGTTATACGTTATACGTTATTCGTTATACGTTATACGTTATACGTTATACGTTATACGTAATACGTTATACGTTATACGGTATACGTTATACGTTATGCGTTATACGTTATACGTTATACGTTATACGTTATACGTTTGACGTTATACGTTATACGGTATACGTTATGCGTTATACGCTATACGTTATGCGTTATAGGATATACGTTATGCGTTATAGGATATACGTTATACGTGATACGTTGTACGTTATACGTTATACGTTATACGTTATACGTTATACGTTATACGTTTTACGTTATACGTTATACGTTATACGTTATACGTTATACATTATACGTTATACGTTATACGTTATACGTTATTCGTTATACGTTGTTCGTTATACGTTATACGTTATACGATATACGTTATACGTTACTCGTTATACGTAAAATGTAATACGTTTTGCGTTATAAGTTATACGTTATACGTTATACGTTATACGTTATACGTTATACGTTATACGTTATACGTTATACGTTATACGTTATACGGTATACGTTATGCGTTATACATTATACGTTATACGTTATACGTTATACGTTATACGTTATACGTTATACGTTTGACATTATACGTTATACGGTATACGTTATACGTTATGCGTTATACGTTATACGTTATACGTTATACGTTATACGTTTGACGTTATACGTTATACGGTATACGTTATGCGTTATACGCTATACGTTATGCGTTATAGGATATACGTTATGCGTTATAGGATATACGTTATACGTGATACGTTGTACGTTATACGTTATACGTTATAAGTTATACGTTATACGTTATACGTTATAGGTCATACCTTATACGTGATACGTCATACGTTATACGTTATACGTTATACGTTATTCGTTATCCGTTATACGTTATACGTTATACGTTATACGTTATACGTTATACGTTATACGTTAAACGTTATACGTTATACGTTATACGTTATACGATATACGTTATACGTTATACGTTGTACGTTATACGTTATACGTTATACGTTATACGTTATACGTTATACGTTATACGTTATACGTTATACGTTATACGTTATACGTTATACGTTATACGTTATACGTCATACGTTATACGTTATACGTTATACGTTATACGTTATGCGTTATACGTTATACGTTAAGCGTTATACGTTATACGTTATACGTTATACGATATACGTTATACGTTATACGTTGTACGTTATACGTTATTCGTTATACGTTGTACGTTATACGTTATACGTTATACGTTATACGTTATACGTTATACGTTATACGTTCTACGTTATACGTTGTACGTTATACGTTGTACCTTATACGTTATACGTTATACGTTATACGATATACGTTATACGTTATACGTTATACGTTATATGTTTTACGTTATACCATATACGTTATACGTTATACATTATACGTTATACGTTATACGTTATACGTTATACGTTATACGTTCTACGTTATACGTTGTACGTTATACGTTGTACGTTATACGTTATACGTTATACGTTATACGTTATACGTTATACGTTATACGTTATAAGTTATACGTTATACGTTATACGTTATAGGTCATACCTTATACGTGATACGTCATACGTTATACGTTATACGTTATACGTTATACGTTACTCGTTATACGTAATATGAAATACGTTTCACGTTATAAGTTGTACGTTATACGTTATACGTTATACGCTATACGTTATACGTTATACGTTATACGTTATACGGTATACGTTATGCGTTATACGTTATACGTTATACGTTATACGTTATACGTTATACGTTATACGTTTTACGTTATACGTTATAAGTTACACGTTATACATTATAAGTTACACGTTATACATTATACGTTATACGTTATACGTTATACGTTATACGTTATACGTTATACGTTATACGTTATACGTTATACGTTATACGTTATACGTTATACGTTATACGTTATACGTTATAAGTTATACGTTATACGTTATACGTTATACGTTATACGTTATACGTTATACGTTATACGTTATACGTTATACGTTATACGTTATACGTTATACGTTACTCGTTATACGTAATATGTAATACGTTTTACGTTATAAGTTATACGTTATACGTTATACGTTATACGTTGTACGTTATACGTTAAACGTTAGACGTTATATGTTATACGTTATACGTTGTACGTTATACGTTATATGTAATATGTAATACGTTATAGGTTATACGCCATACGTTATACGTTACACGTTTAACGTTTTACGTTATGCGTTATACGTTATGCGTTATACGTTATACGTTATACGTTATCCGTTATACGTTATACGTTATACGTTATACGTTATACGTTATACGTTATACGTTATACGTTATTCGTTATACGTTATACGTTATACGTTATACGTTATACGTTCTACGTTATACGTTGTACGTTATACGTTGTACCTTATACGTTATACGTTATACGTTATACGATATACGTTATACGTTATACGTTATACGTTATACGTTATATGTTTTACGTTATACCATATACGTTATACGTTATACATTATACGTTATACGTTATACGTTATACGTTACACGTTATACGTTATACGTTATACGTTATTCGTTATACGTTATACGTTATACGTTATACGTTATTCGTTATACGTTATACGTTATACGTTATACGTTATACGTTATACGTTATACGTTATACGTTATACGTTACTCGTTATACGTAATATGAAATACGTTTCACGTTACAAGTTATACGTTATACGTTATACGTTATACGTTATACGTTATACGTTATACGTTATACGTTATACGGTATACGTTATGCGTTATACGTTATACGTTATACGTTATACGTTATACGTTATACGTTATACGTTATACGTTATACGTTATAAGTTACACGTTATACATTATAAGTTACACGTTATACATTATACGTTATACGTTATACGTTATACGTTATACGTTATACGTTATACGTTATACGTTATACGTTATACGTTATACGTTATACGTTATACGTTATACGTTATACGTTATACGTTATACGTTATACGTTATACGTTATACGTTATACGTTATACGTTATACGTTATACGTTATACGTTATACGTTATACGTTATACGTTATACGTTATACGTTATACGTTATACGTTATACGTTATACGTTATACGTTATACGTTATACGTTATACGTTATACGTTATACGTTATACGTTATACGTTATACGTTATACGTTATACGTTATACGTTATACGTTATACGTTATACGTTATACGTTATACGTTATACGTTATACGTTATACGTTATACGTTATACGTTACTCGTTATACGTAATATGTAATACGTTTTACGTTATAAGTTATACGTTATACGTTATACGTTATACGTTGTACGTTATACGTTAAACGTCAGACGTTATATGTTATACGTTATACGTTATACGTTATGTGTTATACGTTATACGTTATACGTTATACGTTATGCGTTATGCGTTATACGTTATACGTTATGCGTTATACGTTATACGTTATACGTTATACGTTATACGTTATACGTTATACGTTATACGTTATACGTTATACGTTATACGTTATACGTTATACGTTATACGTTATACGTTATACGTTATACGTTATACGTTATACGTTATACGTTATACGTTACTCGTTATACGTAATGTGTAATACGTTTTACGTTATACGCTATACGTTATACGTTATACGTTATACGTTATACGGTATACGTTATGCGTTATACGTTATACGTTATACGTTATACGTTATACGTTATACGTTATACGTTATACGTTTTACGTTATACGTTATAAGTTACACGTTATACATTATAAGTTACACGTTATACATTATACGTTATACGTTATACGTTATACGTTATACGTTATACGTTATACGTTATACGTTATACGTTATACGTTATACGTTATACGTTATACGTTATACGTTATACGTTATAAGTTATACGTTATACGTTATACGTTATACGTTATACGTTATACGTTATACGGTATACGTTATACGTTATGCGTTATACGTTATACGTTATACGTTATACGTTATACGTTATACGTTTGACGTTATACGTTATACGGTATACGTTATGCGTTATACGCTATACGTTATGCGTTATAGGATATACGTTATGCGTTATAGGATATACGTTATACGTGATACGTTGTACGTTATACGTTATACGTTATACGTTATACGTTATACGTTATACGTTTTACGTTATACGTTATACGTTATACGTTATACGTTATACATTATACGTTATACGTTATACGTTATACGTTATTCGTTATACGTTGTTCGTTATACGTTATACGTTATACGATATACGTTATACGTTACTCGTTATACGTAAAATGTAATACGTTTTGCGTTATAAGTTATACGTTATACGTTATACGTTATACGTTATACGTTATACGTTATACGTTATACGTTATACGTTATACGGTATACGTTATGCGTTATACATTATACGTTATACGTTATACGTTATACGTTATACGTTATACGTTATACGTTTGACATTATACGTTATACGGTATACGTTATACGTTATGCGTTATACGTTATACGTTATACGTTATACGTTATACGTTTGACGTTATACGTTATACGGTATACGTTATGCGTTATACGCTATACGTTATGCGTTATAGGATATACGTTATGCGTTATAGGATATACGTTATACGTGATACGTTGTACGTTATACGTTATACGTTATAAGTTATACGTTATACGTTATACGTTATAGGTCATACCTTATACGTGATACGTCATACGTTATACGTTATACGTTATACGTTATTCGTTATCCGTTATACGTTATACGTTATTCGTTATACGTTATACGTTATACGTTAAACGTTATACGTTATACGTTATACGTTATACGATATACGTTATACGTTATACGTTGTACGTTATACGTTATACGTTATACGTTATACGTTATACGTTATACGTTATACGTTATACGTTATACGTTATACGTTATACGTTATACGTTATACGTCATACGTTATACGTTATACGTTATACGTTATACGTTATGCGTTATACGTTATACGTTAAGCGTTATACGTTATACGTTATACGTTATACGATATACGTTATACGTTATACGTTGTACGTCATACGTTATACGTTATACGTTATACGTTATACGTTATACGTTATACGTTATAAGTTATACGTTATACGTTATACGTTATAGGTCATACCTTATACGTGATACGTCATACGTTATACGTTATACGTTATACGTTATTCGTTATACGTTCTACGTTATACGTTATACGTTATACGTTATACGTTATACGTTATACGTTATACGTTATACGTTATACGTTATACGTTATACGTTGTACGTTATACGTTGTACCTTATACGTTATACGTTATACGTTATACGATATACGTTATACGTTATACGTTATACGTTATATGTTTTACGTTATACCATATACGTTATACGTTATACATTATACGTTATACGTTATACGTTATACGGTATACGTTATGCGTTATACGTTATACGTTATACGTTATACGTTATACGTTATACGTTATACGTTTTACGTTATACGTTATAAGTTACACGTTATACATTATAAGTTACACGTTATACATTATACGTTATACGTTATACGTTATACGTTATACGTTATACGTTATACGTTATACGTTATACGTTATACGTTATACGTTATACGTTATACGTTATACGTTATACGTTATAAGTTATACGTTATACGTTATACGTTATACGTTATACGTTATACGTTATACGTTATACGTTATACGTTATACGTTATACGTTATACGTTATACGTTACTCGTTATACGTAATATGTAATACGTTTTACGTTATAAGTTATACGTTATACGTTATACGTTATACGTTGTACGTTATACGTTAAACGTTAGACGTTATATGTTATACGTTATACGTTGTACGTTATACGTTATATGTAATATGTAATACGTTATAGGTTATACGCCATACGTTATACGTTACACGTTTAACGTTTTACGTTATGCGTTATACGTTATGCGTTATACGTTATACGTTATACGTTATCCGTTATACGTTATACGTTATACGTTATACGTTATACGTTATACGTTATAAGTTATACGTTATTCGTTATACGTTATACGTTATACGTTATACGTTATACGTTCTACGTTATACGTTGTACGTTATACGTTGTACCTTATACGTTATACGTTATACGTTATACGATATACGTTATACGTTATACGTTATACGTTATACGTTATATGTTTTACGTTATACCATATACGTTATACGTTATACATTATACGTTATACGTTATACGTTATACGTTACACGTTATACGTTATACGTTATACGTTATTCGTTATACGTTATACGTTATACGTTATACGTTATTCGTTATACGTTATACGTTATACGTTATACGTTATACGTTATACGTTATACGTTATACGTTATACGTTATACGTTACTCGTTATACGTAATATGAAATACGTTTCACGTTACAAGTTATACGTTATACGTTATACGTTATACGTTATACGTTATACGTTATACGTTATACGTTATACGTTATACGGTATACGTTATGCGTTATACGTTATACGTTATACGTTATACGTTATACGTTATACGTTATACGTTATACGTTATACGTTATACGTTATACGTTATAAGTTACACGTTATACATTATAAGTTACACGTTATACATTATACGTTATACGTTATACGTTATACGTTATACGTTATACGTTATACGTTATACGTTATACGTTATACGTTATACGTTATACGTTATACGTTATACGTTATACGTTATACGTTATACGTTATACGTTATACGTTATACGTTATACGTTATACGTTATACGTTATACGTTATACGTTATACGTTATACGTTATACGTTATACGTTATACGTTATACGTTATACGTTATACGTTATACGTTATACGTTATACGTTATACGTTATACGTTATACGTTATACGTTATACGTTATACGTTATACGTTATACGTTATACGTTATACGTTATACGTTATACGTTATACGTTATACGTTATACGTTACTCGTTATACGTAATATGTAATACGTTTTACGTTATAAGTTATACGTTATACGTTATACGTTATACGTTGTACGTTATACGTTAAACGTCAGACGTTATATGTTATACGTTATACGTTATACGTTATGTGTTATACGTTATACGTTATACGTTATACGTTATGCGTTATGCGTTATACGTTATACGTTATGCGTTATACGTTATACGTTATACGTTATACGTTATACGTTATACGTTATACGTTATACGTTATACGTTATACGTTATACGTTATACGTTATACGTTATACGTTATACGTTATACGTTATACGTTATACGTTACTCGTTATACGTAATATGTAATACGTTTTACGTTATAAGTTATACGTTATACGTTATACGTTATACGTTGTACGTTATACGTTAAACGTTAGACGTTATATGTTATACGTTATACGTTGTACGTTATACGTTATATGTAATATGTAATACGTTATACGTTATACGCCATACGTTATACGTTACACGTTTAACGTTTTACGTTATGCGTTATACGTTATGCGTTATACGTTATACGTTATACGTTATCCGTTATACGTTATACGTTATACGTAATACGTTATACGTTATACGTTATACGTTATACGTTACTCGTTATACGTAATATGTAATACGTTTTACGTTATAAGTTATACGTTATACGTTATACGTTATACGTTGTACGTTATACGTTATATGTAATATGTAATACGTTATACGTTATACGCCATACGTTATACGTTACACGTTTAACGTTTTACGTTATGCTTTATACGTTATGCGTTAAACGTTATACGTTATACGTTATACGTTATACGTTATACGTTATACGTTATACGTTATACGTTATACGCCATACGTTATACGTTACACGTTTCACGTTTTACGTTATGCTTTATACGTTATGCGTTATACGTTATACGTTATACGTTATACGTTATACGTTATACGTTATACGTTATACGTTATACGTTATACGTTATACGTTATACGTTATACGTTATACGTTATACGTTATACGTTATACGTTATACGTTATACGTTATACGTTATACGTTATACGTTATACGTTATACGTTATACGTTATACGTTATACGTTATACGTTATACGTTATACGTTATACGTTATACGTTACTCGTTATACGTAATATGTAATACGTTTTACGTTATAAGTTATACGTTATACGTTATACGTTATACGTTGTACGTTATACATTAAACGTTAGACGTTATATGTTATACGTTATACGTTGTACGTTATACGTTATATGTAATATGTAATACGTTATACGTTATACGCCATACGTTATACGTTACACGTTTAACGTTATACGTTACACGTTTAACGTTATACGTTACACGTTTAACGTTATACGTTACACGTTTAACGTTTTACGTTATGCGTTATACGTTATGCGTCATACGTTATACGTTATACGTTATCCGTTATACGTTATACGTTATACGTTATACGTTATACGTTATACGTTATACGTTATTCGTTATATGTTATACGTTATACGTTATACGTTATACGTTATACGTTATACGTTATACGTTATACGCTATACGTTATACGTTATACGTTATACGTTATACGTTGTACGTTATACGTTAAACGTTAGACGTTATATGTTATACGTTATACGTTGTACGTTATACGTTATATGTAATATGTAATACCTTATACGTTATACGCCATACGTTATACGTTACACGTTTAACGTTTTACGTTATGCTTTATACGTTATGCGTTATACGTTATACGTTATACGTTATACGTTATACGTTATACGTTATACGTTATACGTTATACGTTATACGTTATACGTTATACGTTATACGTTACACGTTATTCGTTATACGTTATACGCTATACGTTATACGTTATACGTTGTACGTTATACGTTATATGTAATATGTAATACGTTATACGTTATACGCCATACGTTATACGTTACACGTTTCACGGTTTACGTTATGCTTTATACGTTATGCGTTATACGTTATACGTTATACGTTATACGTTATACGTTATACGTTATACGTTACTCGTTATACGTAATATGTAATACGTTTTACGTTATAAGTTATACGTTATACGTTATACGTTATACGTTATACGTTGTACGTTATACGTTAAACGTTAGACGTTATATGTTATACGTTATACGTTGTACGTTATACGTTATATGTAATATGTAATACGTTATACGTTATACGCCATACGTTATACGTTACACGTTTAACGTTTTACGTTATGCGTTATACGTTATGCGTTATACGTTATACGTTATACGTTATCCGTTATACGTTATACGTTATACGTTATACGTTATACGTTATACGTTATACGTTATACGTTATACGTTATACGTTATACGTTATACGTTATACGTTATACGTTATACGTTATACGTTATACGTTATACGTTATACGTTATACGTTATACGTTATACGTTATACGTTATACGTTATACGTTATACGTTATACGTTATACGTTATACGTTATACGTTATACGTTATACGTTATACGTTATACGTTATACGTTATACGTTATACGTTATACGTTATACGTTATACGTTATACGTTATACGTTATACGTTATACGTTATACGTTATACGTTATACGTTATACGTTATACGTTATACGTTATACGTTATACGTTATACGTTATACGTTATACGTTATACGTTATACGTTATACGTTATACGTTATACGTTATACGTTATACGTTATACGTTATACGTTATACGTTATACGTTATACGTTATACGTTATACGTTATACGTTATACGTTATACGTTATACGTTATACGTTATACGTTATACGTTATACGTTATACGTTATACGTTATACGTTATACGTTATACGTTATACGTTATACGTTATACGTTATACGTTATACGTTATACGTTATACGTTACTCGTTATACGTAATATGTAATACGTTTTACGTTATAAGTTATACGTTATACGTTATACGTTATACGTTGTACGTTATACGTTAAACGTTAGACGTTATATGTTATACGTTATACCTTGTACGTTATACGTTATATGTAATATGTAATACGTTATACGTTATACGCCATACGTTATACGTTACAGGTTTAACGTTTTACGTTATGCCTTATACGTTATGCGTTA